>NW_022154838.1:0-49994 GCF_001633185.2 Quercus lobata
GTTCATGTGCTTAGCCACACCATTCTGCTGTGGTATCCTAGGAATGGTCTTCTCCATCCTAATTCCCTGTGCAGCACAATACTCACTGAACCCTCCATCTATGTACTCTCCTCCATTATCTGACCTCAAACATTTTACTTTCAAACCTGTTTTTGTCTCAACCATGGCCTTCCACTTTTTAAAAGTTTCAAATACATCAGATTTATTTTTCAGAAAATAAACCTATACCTTTCTGCTTGAGTCATCAATGAAAGTGATGTAGTTTCTTAAATCTCCAAGGGATGCAACCGGAGAAGGCCCCCACAAATTAGTATGTACTAATTCCAATTTTTCTGCCTTCGGTGCCCTGCCAGTTTTCAAGAAACTCACTTTTTTTTGCTTTCTTAAGATACAACTTTCACACATATCAAAATCAATGGACTTCAATTCTGGTAGTTTTCCTTTTAACAGCAACATTTTCATCCCTTTCTCACTTATGTGACGAAGTCTGCGGTGCCATAGGCTTGTATCAATACTTGCATCAGCAACTGCAATTGTGTCTCTTGGACATGAGGTCATATACAGAGTACCAGTCTTCTTTCCACGAGCCAATACCCTAGTTCCCTTTGTAACCTTCCAAGTACCACCAACAAATAATATTGCATGTCCTTCATCATCAAGTTGTCCAACAAAAATCAGATTCCTCCTCAGGTCAGGAATATGTTGAACCTTCTCCAGTAACCAAACAGATCCATTGGGCAACAATATCCGGATGTCTCCCATACCTACAACATCCAAGGCTGAACCATTAGCCAAATACACTTTACCAAAATCACCTGCAACATAATTCTGTATGATTTCTCGGTGTGGAGTGGTATGAAATGAAGCTCTTAAATCCAAAACCTAATCATCAAGTGGACTGTCTATTGTAAGAAGTAATGCATCCTATACCTCTTCTGTTACAGCATTAGCAGAATCATCTCCATTCTTCTTCTTAGGACTTTTGCATTGATTCCTAAAATGACCTGTTTTCCCACAGTTCCAGCATTGTACTTGTTGGCCTGACCTAGATTTACTTTTGTTCCGATTAGAATTTCTGGATTTTGATCTGTCCTGGTTTGAATTTCTGTCATTACCTCTGCCTCTTGTCTCAAGGTTTAGGGCAGAACCAGATCCTGAGGTTTCGCCTGCATCTCTTCTGCGAATCTCTTCAGCCAAAATTAAATCTTGTATGTCATTGTACTTCAGCTTTTCTTTTCTTGTAGAATTGCTTACTGCCATCCTTATTGCCTCCCAACTGTTTGGCAAAGAAGCCAAAACGATCAGAGCACGAATCTCATCATCAAAATCAATTTCTACAGACGACAATTGATTTGTGATAGTATTGAATTCGTTCAAATGTTGTGCTACAGAAGCATTCTCTGCCATCTTCAAATTGAACAATTTCTTCATCAGATGCACCTTGTTGTTTGCGGACGGCTTTTCATACATACCGGACAAAGCCTTCATCAGATCTGCTATGGTCTTCTCCTTTACAATATTGTGTGCAACAGACCTAGACAAAGTTAACCTAATAACTCCCAATACCTGTCTGTCAAGAAGAGCCCATTCCTCAGCCTTCATAGCATCAGGTTTTTCCCCTAGAAGCGACAAATGCAACTTCCTCCCATAAAGGTAATCCTCAATTTGCATCCTCCAAAATCCAAAGTCTGTGCCATCGAACTTTTCTATTCCAGACGCCTTTCCTGCTTCCTCTGCCATTGCTCCCACTCAAACTTAACCCTAGGCTCTGATACCAGTTGTAGAGAATTTCACCTAATTCCCAACCTGTGAGAAACAAAAAAATAGAGAAAACACATGCCAAAAAAAACAATCACATGCACAAAACAATATTTACGTGGTTCGGCAATTTGCCTACGTCCACGGAGTTGCAGGGATTTCACTATTATCAGATAAGAAGAAAATACAAGATGCGGCTACAATTATTCTTCACAACAAAAAACGCAGCAACCAAACTATGCAATATTATTCAAGTCGAGTCATCAAACCAGATCAGACAAAATTAGGCTCCACAAAACCCAACAATGGACCACATAAATATTATATCAAACATGACAACTTAGGATTTTTATTTATTTATTTTGACTATGTACAACTTAGGATTACCGCGAAAATTAGTTTACTAGGTATATACATAGTTGTCAAAATCCAAATCTTTGAACTTAATTTTTTTTGATTATATGAACCTAAGAGCAGCCACATCAGCTCATCTATAATCTTCTAAAATAGAAAAAAGTACCAATTTTACACATTCTAACCCAAAAAATACCCACATCAGTCTTTGTAAAGATGTGCAAATATACACCATGGCCGTGTAAATGAATAGTAACCGTGCATATATGCATGGTTACTGTTCGCGGTGTAAATGATTTTTTAATTTTTTTTCTCTCTCCTCTATCAAACTACAACATACTAGAGCGGCAGAATAATAAGGAAGAAGAAAATAACCACCAAACCCAGCGCCACCACTCAACACCGCAACCTAGCACAGAAAAATATCCCAAAATCAATAGAAAATTAACCCAAAATCAATGGAAAAGCAATTAGAAAATCCAACTCAAAATCAAGACAAATCCACTGGAAAACCCAACTCAAAATCAATCAAAACTCACTGGGAAACCCAACCCAAAAACAGTCCAAACCCACTGGAAAACTCAGCCCAAACCATACTCAACGGAAAACTCACGTGAAATGCCCAACGGAGCTGGATCTGTTGTCGTTGGGTCTTCCATTGCTGCTGCCCGATCTTCCATTGCTGTCGTTGGTTAGGGGTGAGAGGCGAAGGGTCGATGGTGGAGGAGAGAGGGAGGGCGAAAGCGAAAGGGAGGCCAAATCGGCTGATGGCAGAGGCAGCGGCGATGGCGAGCTGGGAGTGGGTGAGGGAAAGAGAGAAATGGGTGAGTGAGCTGAAAAAGGAAAATAGATTATGAGGGAAAGAGAGAATGGGTGAGGGAAAGAGAAAAACGGGTATTAATAAATAATAATAAAAAAACAATAAATAATATTATTTAATTAGAATAGATTTGTAAAATAGATTAACTGATGTAGGTGTTTTGAAAATGTGGTAGTATAAAATAGAAAAAGTAGGTTTTTAGTGTAAAATAGACGGAAATTTTTAAACGAACTGATGTAGTTGCTCTAAAGCTCAGAAAGTGTGAAATTTGAATTTAAAATCTTTTAGGATGAGGATTCATATTGATGTGGATTTCTATGGGATAGGAGCTAGTAGGATCACAAATGACCTTGAGTTGCTTTTCATATCGGAATATTATAAATGTGAGAGCGAAGGCCCAAAGAATACTTAAATGTTTTTAGTTTAAGAATGGACCTAGAAACTGCTCAGCACCATTATTAATATGTGGACCAGTGAAAGGCTAGGGGCACAACAAAATTGACCTTGCGTCGGACGTACTGAAATGACCAGATGAACATTCATCAAAAAAAGAAACGACCAGATGAACATGACAGGTATGGCATGACATGAAAATATGGAACGTGAGAAAACAAGCTAGGCTAGGAGGACAACGAAAGGACCTACATGCAGGTTATAGCACAAAGCCACAAACAGTAATGGAGTAGATATATATATATATATATATATTTATTTATTTATATTTATATTTATATGTTAGGAAAAAAAAAAAAAAGGAATTGCAGATAACTTAAACCAAACCATCACACAAGAAGAACACTGGAATTGAGGTAGTAATTAAACGTATGAGATGAAGTGAAGTAACGCACGGAGAAGCCGAATATATTTTGGAATATGAGGCGGTAATTATATAGATGCAAACGGAGTGATCACAGGAGCACTAAGCTAAAAGATAAGCATGACTCCAGACGGAGAAGAGGATGCCTCAAGAGTCAAGAGCACTAAAGCCAATGCTAGCTGTTTGGGGACCACCTACAATTACTCTAAAAGTACAGGTGCGCAAGGCTTGATGTCGAATATCATAAAAAATTTGAATGTGTCTTTTTCATCACCAATTAGTTTTGAGGTGAAGTAGCATAACTCACGGTCCGACAAATGGTATCAAAGCCAAGGTCACGAGTTTGAGTTGCGAGAGTGTTATTGTGAGGGAAAGATTGTTGGGGGACCACAGTTCGACTCCCTAACGGTTTGACACTGGCTACTGTGTTTGAATGAGAAATTGGTCTTCTCAAAAAATAAAAAGAACGAGAAATTGGAAACACTGATTATTTTGGACTTCTATAGATTTACATTGAACTAACAATATAAACATATACAAATTCCCATTATAAAACCCCAGCGTTCAATTGTCAGTGAAAAGAGATATTATTACAAGTCAATCATTAACAAAATAGCAATTTTCACTCAATTTATCAAATTTGATTTGATTTTTTTTTTTTTTTTTTAAAAGAGAGAAGGCGGCATTGTTAAGATGGACCACATAAATATTATATGAAACATTACAACTAAAGATTTTTTTTTTTTTTAAAAAAAAAAATTATTTTGACTATGTACAACTCAGGAAAATCCATTTACAAAAAACTCACCACTAATAAGTTGCAAGAACTAAATTAACACCCATATCGATTGATCGCCTATATTGTTTAATTTTAATACTTGCGTGAAATATGCATTAAAAAAAAACATTTATTTTCTTAAGAGGAATACATATGCATAAAAACACCCATTTATTTTCTTAAGAGGAATACAAATTTAACACCAATCAAGTTACACGTAATATAACTTATATTGTCGAATAACTTCCTATAGCTTTATCCACAAAAAAGAAAAAGAAAAAAAAAGACTTTATATTAAACTAATAATTTTAAATTTTAAATTACATGTTTCCCACTTCTTAACACATATCAAATTTTGTAACAATCATATGTTATTTACCCTTTGTTATTTACCAAAAGTTGAGGGGCATAGGGGCATTTTACACAAAATACTTGGCCATTCATCATTACTTTGAATGTTCCAACAAACATACGAGTAATTCTGGTACCACACCCTAGCCCACAACTTTGCCCACAACTTTCACATGTGGCAAGCCACCTTATCACCTTGGGCCCACCAACATAACACAACACTTAGGCTTCGTTTGGGAGGAGGAAATGGAATGGAATGGAATGAAAAGGAATGAAGAGAATAATTTTATAATATTCTTCCATTCTCTTGTTTAGGAGTTTAAGTGGGAGTGAATGGAATGGGTAGGAGGGAACACTCATTCCTCTCTATTCCCTTAAAATCTCAATTTTTCATTCCCCCGAAATTGGGAAGAATGGGAGGGAATGAAATTAGATTTAATGAATTTTTTACTAAAACTCCTAAAATACCTCTATATATTCAACCATTTATTTTAAAATAGGAGTTTAATAGTAATATTGTCATAAAATAATTCTATTCCATTCCCTCTATGTTACTCCCAAACAAGATTACTTACATTCTATTCATTTTCATTCATTTATTTTAAAATATCCAATCAAGGTTACTTAATTCCATTCCATTCCATTCTTTTCCATTCCTTTCTTTTACTTAAATATATTCCATTTCATTCATTTCCATTCCCTTATAATCATTTCATTCTCTTATGAACTCTTAAACGAAGCCTTAAAGCTTAGTTATTCCAAATTTGCAATTACAAATCCCACAATAAACAGTACTCCTTTAGTCTTCTTCTCCCTCCCAAAATCCATATGTGAAAAAGCTTGAGCGCCAAAACAAATTGCAGCTACTGGAGTATTGGAACTACAATGTGAAAATGAAAAACTCACTCCTGAAAACACCATCCCACACCAAAAAATAAAAACCCAACCTTGAAAAACATTATCTCTCCACCAAAAAACCAAAACTCATTGCTCCCCAAAACCTGCAAAAACCATTGTTCGTATCAGCTCCATCTATTGTGGAAAAAAAAAAATTCTCTTCCAAATCTCAGAGTTGATCACCATCTACCATCCAAGGAGGTGAATTTTCATTCCGCTTTTCCTAGTATTTTCTCTAGATTTCTTTGTTAGTCTTTGATTCTTTGTTTTCCCATGTATTATTGCTCTCATTCAGTAAAAATTATTGTGCATTTCTGTTAGTTCACTATGTACTGTTGTGCTATTAGTTTACTTTGTTAATTGTTTGTTGTATTCTCAACTAAATTGTTGCGGGGAGGTTCCTTGTTTTACGATCCTCCACTGCTTTATATTCTCTCCTTGTACTCTATTTTGTTTCAATGAAATCTAAATTGAACTATCAACAAAAAATGCAATCTTGAAGTTGTGAATTTGGTGCCTGTAATAATTGGGTTTTCCATTTTTCTATTGCATTTGGGATGAGATTTTTTTTTTCTTTTGTAATAATGGCCAAAGGCTATAGACAATAAAAGTAATCCATCACTTGCTTTGCAAAAATAAATGTGAATAACACATTTATATGAAGCACAAAATTTTTGAAAGGATAAATTATAATATTTAGAATTATTAATTTTATTATGATTAAGTGACTTTTTATTTTGATAATGTGTTATGAATTATATTGTTAGGCATGGCAGATGAAACATCAAATGTTTTCTTACATGTTAAATTAAACAAAGATAATATTGAGAATGATATGGTGGAGGGGGATTCAAATGAAGATATCGAGAATGATATGGTGGAGGTGGAGGTGGAGGGGGAGTCGAATGAAGATAATATTGAGAATGAAATAGTGGAGTTGAATGAAATGGTAGAAACAAAAGGTGTGGAAAACAAAGCAGAAGACCCTAAGTTGGGAATGATGTTTAATTCCATTGTTGGTGCTATGATATATTATAAAAGATATGCTAAAGAAAAAGGTTTTGGGGTGGTGAGATATGTGACCATTGCTTGTAGTTATGCTGGAAAGCTAAGGATTAGATTAAATCGTCCTGGAATTAAAAGGACTAGATCTACTAAAAAGGGGATGATGGGGTGGTGAGGTATGAGACCATTGCTTGTAGTTATGCTGGAAAGCCAATGATTAGATTAAATCGTCCTGGAATTAAAAGGATTAGGTGTTCGTTTGGATACAGCTGAAAACTGAAAACTGAAACTGAAAACTGAAAAACACTGTAGTAAAATAATTTTTAAATGTCTGAATAATACCGTGAGACCAATTTTTAATGAAAAAGTTGCTGAAAAGTGAAATTTGTGGGTCTGTGAACAGTGCACGATGTGCACTGATTGGCTAAAAAAGAGTAAGAAAAGTCAAACTTTGCGGCTACTATTCATGAACAGTGCATGAACAGTAGCCGTAAGTCTCACAAAAAAAAAAAAAAAAAAATGCCAGACGCAGACGCTGGGTTTTTCAGCCCAATCCAAACGTAACCTAGATCTACTAAAAAGGGGGATGATGGGGTGGTGAGGTATGCGACCATTGCTTATAGTTATGTTGGAAAGCCAAGGATTATATTAAATCATCCTGGAATTAAAAGGACTAGATCTACCAATCTAGTTAAATTGAAACCTCAAACAAAAACAAATTGCAAAGCTCAACTTAGTTGGTTCTATGCCCAAATGGAAAGTGGATACTTAGATCTGTGGTACTTGACCACAACCATGGATTGAGTCCTAGTAAGACTAGATTTTACAAATGCAATAGAATAATAGAATCAAATGTGAAAAAAAAAGGGTTGAATTAAACAACAAAGTTGGTATTAGAATGAACAAGAGTTTTAATTCATTTGTGGTTGCAGCAAGGGGACATGAGAATTTGTCTTTTCTAGAAAAGGATTGTAGAAATCACATGGAAAAAGTCAGACGTTCACATCTTAGGCAAGGAGATGCTAGTAAAATGCACCATTACTTTTTGAAAATGCAAGCTGAAAATTCTAAATTCTTTTACGCAATGGATTTTGATAACAATGGTCGGTTAATGAATGTATTTTGGGCTGATACAAGGAGTAGGGCAACATTCAAAAAGTTTAGTGATGTAGTTACATTTGACACTACATATATGATTAACAAATATGAAATGCCATTTGCTCCATTTGTTGGGGTGAACCATCATGGGCAATCAACATTGCTAGGATGTGGATTGATCTTAAGAGAAGATACAAATTCATTTATATGGCTATTTAAATCTTGGCTTGCATGTATGTCTAAATGTCCTCCCAATGCAATTATTATGGATCAAGCCAAAGCCATGAAAAAAGTGATAGAGATTGTTTTCCCTAATGCACGACATCGATGGTGCTTGTGGCATATCATGCATAAGTTGCCTGACAAATTTAAAGGGTTCAAAGACCATGAATCAATAAAATTTTGTATGAAAAATATTGTTCATGATTCATTGACAAAAGAAAATTTTGAAGAAAGTTAGGGTAGATTCATTAAAAAATATCAACTTGAAAACAATGAACGATTACTTGGGTTGTATGATAAGTGACATCGTTGGGTGCCTGCCTTTATGAAAGATATGTTTTGGGCAGGAATGTCAACAATGCAGCAAAGTGAAAGCATGAATGCTTTCTTTGATAAATACATTAATAAGAAAACTACTTTAAAACAATTTGTTGAACAATATGAGAATGCTTTGGCAGCAAAGGTGCATAATGAAACTATTGAAGATTTTAATTCTTTCAATTCATGCATTTCCTGTAGAAGTATTTATGATAGGATAAACAATTTCAGAGTGCTTACACTCAAAGAAAATTTCCAAATTTCCAAAATGAGATAATTGGAAGTATTTGTTGCAGTTTGTCTTCATGTAGAAAAGATGACAACTTTTCAGAGTATGAAGTATGTGAAGATGTATCACGTGGAGAGGGTCAGCGGAGTGTAATTTTTCATGTGTATTTTAATGAGGATAACAGTGAAGTTAATTGCAAATGCAGGTTGTTTGAGTTCAAGGGGATAGTATGCAGGCATCAAATATTGGTGTTTATTCATAGGAAGATTTATCGAATACCAGACAAGTACATCTTAAATAGATGGAATAAAAACGTCAAAAGGAGGAATACTAAAGTTTGAATAAGTTATGACACCATTATGAAAACTTCGTAAATGACCAACACTCTACCAAGCGACCAGATTGTTTCGGAACGAGTTACAATTTCAGTAACATTACAGAAACAGGGGAACAGAAAACCAATTTAAGGATGGCACAATGAGATCAAACATAAGATAAATGAGTCATATCACACCAAAAAACAGAGTTCACTCCATGCAAGGGAGAACCCAATGAAGAGGACAACAAAAATAAAATCATTCTAAATAAAACTTTCACAACAAAATTGTAGATCAATTACACATACAATTACTCCTCTACGATGGTTCCCCTCTCACTGACATAAATTCCGTCAAGGAATTTCCGGATATCCTTGTTCTTCACGTGACACTTCTGCAAAACCGACAAGAGATTAGGTCAGCAAGTGCAGCTAACATATGACTGAAATGATTGTGCATTTTTTTTTTTTGGACAAAGAAACGGACCTGGTTTATCAAGGCAGCAGATCGAGAGACCAGTTCGATGTCGTTCCCATCCAGTACAAGCTCATCCTTGACCTTTTCAGATCGGAGAATTGTGACCCCATCAAGCATATCCACCTTCCTTACCTAAAACCCAACAAACACAAAAATCAACCATGTCAATTAACTTGTCAAAGTTTAGCATCAACGAATCCAGGCCTTAGCCTTTAGCAACAATGCAAAAAATTAACAAGTAGCACCATGAAACGCTTAAGGGGCTGCACTATTACAAACTACAAAGCGCTCGTCACATTCGGAAAGTGAACATATGATATCAAAGTACTACATGAGAGTGACTACTATTGACACCACCAAACGATAACCATTAACATGTAGAACCATAAAAGGCTTTAGGGCTGCACTATTACAAAGGCTAGTCAAATTCAGATAGTACACAAACAATAAAAGGCTTTAGGGCTGCACTATTACAAAGGCTAGTCAAATTCAGATAGTAAACAAACAATAGGAACTGCAAATATAGCCCAAAACAGAGTCTTTGTAATATCCTACCATTTCAGTTTTGCATTATTAGATATAAAAGTACTGTATGAGAGTGACTACTATTGACACCACCAAATGATAAGGCTAAGAATTAACATGTAGAGCCATAAAAGGGTTTAAGGGGCTGCACATTCAGAAATTCAACAAACAATAGGAACTGAAATTATAGCCCATAACAGAGTACTCTGTAGTATCCTAATATTTCAGTTTTGCATATTAGATATAAAATAACTACATGAGAGTGACTACTATTAACACCACCAAATGATAAGTATTAACAAGTTTAAACTTCCTAAAACAATAAAACCAGAATCGATTACTACAACAAACATACATAACCCATATTCCAATTTTATCCCATTTCCCATAGCTAACACTCAAAAATGCAGTAAACAAAAAACGACCCAGATGCAAAAACTGCAAAACAAGGAGAACCCAATTGAAAAAAAGAGAGAAAAGAGAAATGGGTTACCTTTTTTTCTCCAAGAAAGTTCCTGATCTCGATGGACTTGCTGGTGTTGGTGATACTGGCATTGATGGGGAAATGAGCATAAACGAACCTCATCTTGTAACGGTAGCCCTTGGTGACACCGGTGATGAGATTCTCGACGTGGCTGAGCGCGGTGCGGATGGCGGCGGAGGTCTTCCTGGAGCCGAACCAAGCGTCGATCTTCAGCTTTCGGTTCCCAGTTTCCTCGTCAGTAATGAGATCGAAATCCAAGTTCAAGTGCTTGAAATTTCTGACGAGCTTGCCACGTGGGCCTTCCACCTCGATGACCTTAGCGTTCACCTTAATCTTGACCCCATCTGGGATGTCCATGGTCTCCGATGACAAGATGGTCTTCATTTTTCTTGCTCTTGTTTGTCTCTAGCTGCGGCACTGAGAAAGAAGAATGGTGGAGGAGGCAGCCAAAAACCCTAAACGGTATGTTTATATATTTATGTAGAGAGAGAAAAAGTGAACCTAAACCCTTTCGGCCTTTATTCATTATCTATGGGCTAAAGCTACTTGGGTTGGTAGTTCTAAAAATTAGCCCAAAACAACTTGACCCGTATGAATTTCATTAGATTTTTTTTTTTTAATGAATAATTATCATGATATATAGAGAAAAAAAATAGTCATTTTTTCATGCCTAATTATAATAAAAAATAATAATAATAATTTTTTTTTTGCACATGCTCAAAGGTTCTTTCTCATTTGGGGTTTATGTTAAAAATTTTCATTCATTTAAATTAGATGTTTTTGCATTTGTCTAGTGGTGCTAAACATTTCTCTTTTCTTGTTTTAACTGCTTATCTTTTCTCGTCACAGCCACAGGGTTTAATTTGGTTTGACGATATTGGCCCTGGCCACGTTAAAATATTAGTTTCCAGTTTTGCCCATTCGATCCATTACTCCAGTTGCAAGTTTTTTTGTGTGTGTGTGTGTGGAGAATTTGGAGGGGATGGGAGAGAGTTTCTATTATAATAATAATAATAATAATAATAATAAATTGTCAAATTTGTACTTATGATGTCAATTTATGTATATTTTTTTAATTGAACAAAAATTTATATTTCAAATAGCATTGAAATGAGTAGTTTGTGTGGGTGTGTGGTACTAGACTACTAGGTATCATCACACTCCTAGATATATTTGTGAATGAGAAATGCATAAATATTGTTAGACAAACACACAAACCTTGAATTGGGATGAAGAGAAAGTTTTGACATTAAATCAACCAAAAAAAAAAAAAAAAAGCCTTAAGGCACGTGGATAGCACTTGTGTAAGAAATTGCTCATGTCATATTTTACTCGTACCCATATCCATCATTCCTAGTCTGCAAAATAAATTGGAATGACTGAAACTCTGTATCTTTTTGAATCAGACTCAATGAACACGGTTGAAATCTATGATTAACAAAATGGCACTTTTCATTTTAAAAAAATAAAAATAAATGAATTATTTGTTTATTTATCAAGTCTGTTTAAGTAGACCGTAAGGGACCATTGCTAGGATGGACCACGCAATACTATATCACAGATGGCAACTCTGGAAAATTATTTTACAAAAGGTGAAAAACTCACCAATGATAAGTTTTTTTTTTTTTGGCTTGCAAGAACTAAATTAATGCACAAAACCATTCCAAGCGATTAACGGTTTAAATAATTAAAAACACCAAATTTGAGCACATCAGCCTTTTGACTTGTTGCTGATTCGAATTGTTTTGAATCATACCCAAACAGCACAGAACCAAAATCCCCCAACACTGAACTAACATCAAGAAAGACACTACGCCAAGCAATGGCCATTTTACACAATTTGGTGATTTATCATTTTTGATTGTAACAACAAACATACCTCTATGTGTGCGTGAGCATCACTAATGCCACCATTATGAAAACTTTGTAAATGACTTGTCTAGCAAGCAACCAGGGAAGGGAGAAAACCAATTTACAGAAACAGGGGAAGCAGAAAACCAATTTAACAATGGCACAATGAGATCAACTTAAGAAAAGTGAGTCATATATATCACACCAAAAATAGTGTCACTCCATGCAAGGGAGAACCCAATGAGAAGGACAATAAAAAGAATTTAGATTGGCCAAGTATCTAGGGTATTTCACTGAGTCTGAATGGACCTTGCTTAGGCTAAGAATTCAAACATTACTGCACCCTGAAACTCTTGCCTATATTTGGATGCCCCATATTAATTGTTCATCAGGTAAAAGGACACAAGTCTTGAGCAGAAAACCTTTTTAATAGAAGCATGGCAGAAAAACATTAATAATAGCATTCTATCTTTTATAAAAAAGAAAAGAAAAGAAAAAGTAATGGTTCAATCCAGGGCTCGCATAATTACAATATCATTTGGATAGTATTGTATTTTATGTTTAAATTTATAACAACTGTTCAAATTTTTTTATATATTGAGAATGCTATTTTGCAAAAGCACTACAATTAGTATATTACTGACATTATCTTATGTTATTCTAATCATATTTATGTATTTAAGCTAATGAATTTTTCTGTACATTGCATGAGTTAGCAATTAGTTGTTAAAATAAAATTAACATTAAAGGTCTATTTGGATACCACTTATTAATAAAAATTGAAAACTGAAAACTGAAATACTGTAACAAAATAATTTTTAAATGTGTGAATAGTGTCGTGGGACTCATTTTTAATAAAAGTTTTATTGAAAAAAGGGGTATGTGGGTTCCATGAATAGTGCACAAGATCCATGCGCAAAACGCTGGACATTTGCGCTATCCAAACGTTCACTAATTTTTTATATCATAATAATTAGCTAGAAGGTTGTCGAAATAATTTGTCCCAATTTTATTTTTTACCAATTATTTTCAAGGAAAGTACCGAAATAAAATGGATTAAAGTGAAAACAAACGGACGCCATTTTCAACGACAAAAAGTTATCATCCTCCTATTCACAACCATTAGGAAAACATCATTAAAAAGAATCCTCATTTATTTATCTTGATAATAAAAGAATTTGGCTTATCAAAAAAAAAGAAAAAAAAGAATGCACTTTGTTGTAGTGATATAACATGTCAGACATTCAATTCTGGTTTTCTTTTTTCAAAGAAAAAAAAAAAGGGTGGTGGTTAAGCTTGGTACGTATGTGATTGTTGTGACTGCATTTCAAGAATATGCCTGGATTTCAATTTTCAAAAGTTTATCCTAACTTTAGATGTAATCCATTGAGTTTTGGTTTTAGATAACATTAAGTTGACAACATACTACATACCAACGTAAAGGACCCGCAAGCTCTCCAGTCTTCACCTGCATCATGGAAAATAGACTTCAGTTCAGCTTGAGCTTATGGTCAGCTTTGTTTATATTGCAAATCTGATTTAATGAAATTAAATCTGATTGTTAATGCTTTGATTACTCTCAACTTACACTATTTTTAATTCATTTTATGCCAAAAAGAATAGAAGAAAAAAAAAATAATAAAGAAAGTGATAGATTTGGTTGGTCTTCCTAGCTTATTATTCATGGAAAAAACTTAAATATAGTTTTTCAATGTGCTTAAATTGAAACATATGTCAGTAATCTATATTAACCATTACAGTATAAAATGTACTATTTTTTTAAGAAAAATTAAATTAAATTCACTTATATATTTGAATTTAATTAAGAAAATGTATTGCATCTAACTAAGGAATTATATCTAAGTTTTATTGATTATTTATTTTTTAACGATTTTTTTTTCTTTTTCTTAATATTCTTTAACCACTTCTGTCTTTACTACTTTTCAACTCACATGATGACCAAGACAAATTTGGAGTAGGCGATCTCATCACCGAAACTCAAACAAGGCACTTGCATTATACGTAAGCTATCCTTAATGGCTTAATGTAAAAGCCACTCTAAATTTTATTACAACAAGTTAACAAATTGACATAACAATCAATGTAATTGATGGATTTCAATAACAGAATAAACAAAAACATTTTTGTTGTTGTTGTTTTGTGAGACATGAATTTATAAAGGTTATATAGTAGGCGATCTAAATTTGGTATTCAAGACGGAAATCAGGTTATATATATAAAGATATTTAACGGTGCTCTTATGTGTTGTACGACAGCATGGAAAATTGAAGCACATGACAAAGATTAGGCTAATTACTTGTTATGGTGTACAAGAGAGTTCCAACCCCTTGGACATGCAGACAATTTTATTCTTCTTCTCATGATAAAAACACATAATATCTCATAATAAATTTCTTGAGCACAATTTTCACGTATTTCATCTAATCCAGGAACAACAAATTCCAATCTGATTTTCTATAGAGACTTTTATCACCAAGAAAAAAGTTGTTAAACTCGTGTCTTTATCTTCAAACTTGAATTCCAAGAAATTATGACTTAGTCTTATCGATATCTTTTTATCCATGTATAATCTTTCTATTCACGTAAACAAGACCCAGTAAAAATTGTTGATTAACGAGGCATTACAAGCCAAGGGCCAACACAACACATGTAACAGATTTTAAAGTAAGTTTTATCACTGAGAGGGCCGGTATTAGTTCCGTCAAAAAGTGAACATGCAAACCGATGAGAAAAGGTTTTGGTGCTGCTGCTGTAGCGTAATTATCTGTTAATTTGTTTTATGTGTCTGAGTGTATGATAGCCTGTAGATTTTATGTCTTAATTTGAATGGATGAATTTTTCAGTTTTTAATTTGAAGATTTATTTTGTTAATTTCTGTAACTACTGTGGCGGCTGTCGATCCAAGCTAGATCAGGTTCATGTTCATCTACAATTTAATTATAATAGTGTTGCTCACAAATTACGTGAGTCAGCTAGGGATGACCAAAGCTAGCTTGGGATACAGCATGTGAGCTGAAAATGAATATATTCAATTTATGTAACAGTGCCTATTTTTTTGGTAGGCATTTTTCATTTAACTATAGTTGAGCTTCAGCCAACCTTAAATAAACTGTAACTTAATACATCATGCAAAATTTCCCCCTTTTTTAAATTTAGCAAATAGTGGTTTTACTGCATAAATTAATAGACAAATTGACAAATGAGGAAGAGGTATTAAAGCCAACATTATTTTTATATCCCAAATCCTCCAAATTAGAAAAGAGTTACATATATAAGCAATCTTTTATTCTAGTTATGATTGCACGGGGATAAACAAAATGACTAGTGCCTCAAGGCACTTACAAACATTTTTTTTTCTAATAATTGTGATCTCCAAATTCTTTCTGAAGCTCTTCAACCACATTTTTGTCGAGTTGGAACGCCTTGGTGAGAACATCAGGATTAATGGGAGGATTGGATCCAAATACAGCATCTGCTATTGTGATTACGCCTGCATTTTGGCTGCTTAAACCAGAAATGGCAATTGCTTTAGTTTTTCCCACATTTAATTGGAAGTGAATGAGACCAACTGGAAAGACAAACACATCCCCCTTATTTAGAGTTTTGGTGAAGAGGCGATTTTCTGTGTTGGATGTTACAAAACCAACAAAGAGAGTACCCTCCGCGACTACTAGAATTTCAGTGCCGCGAGGGTGAGTATGGGGAGGATTTTCTCCATATGGTGCAAAGTCAATTCGAGCCAAGGATATGCCAAGAGTATTAAGGCCTGGTAACGTGTCTACGTTCACGGTAGTGACGTTTGACCCAACTTTATTATCTGTGTTCCCAGCATTGTTCAATCCCTCAAAGAAGAAATCTTCAGCTTTGACCAGCTTTGGATCCTTGCAAAACTTTCCATTAACGAATACTGCATAAAGGAATTTTTGTTACGGACACTTTAAAAAGAATGCTCAAGAATTCAATGCAGAAAATAGTAAGGCCAGGTAGCTAATAATATTTCTTCCATTAATATTCCGGTTAGTGTAGATTCTTCACATGACAAAAGTAATGCAAAAACCTGAAAAAGAAAAAGAAAAGTTATGTACCGGCTGATTTGGAGTCCGAGTAGTCCTTAAGTGCAACACAAAAGTCCTGCAGGGGAGCGGGGTCAGAGGCAGAGGCAAGAGAGAATGCCAAAGCGAAGAGGGCAACAGTTACAATGTAAGCTTTCCTCATATTTCAGGCTTACTCTATCTTCTGTTCTATATATTTTTGCTTCGGGTGAGGGATGAGAAATGTTGCATGGAAAGCATGTCTATTTATAGATAAGACACATTGAATAGGTCAATGGTTTTCCATAAGTGAATGATATATAGATTTGTTCAGTCTTTCATTATTACCAATTTTCTTTTTGATTGCCAAATTATTCTTTAACTACTTCCCCGTGCCTTAAATTTTCAACAAATAAGACCAGATCAATGATATAATATTACAATTCTATGTTACTACGGCACAACCAATCTTAACAACTGTGTACTAAACCTGTTTTTTGTTCTTACAATGTACTTCATCGCTCATCTTTTTCCACAATTGATCTAGCTCTGAACTAATTGAACACACCATGTCTCGTATACGATGTGTCTGTAATATTGCAAGGGTTTGTTAATAACTTGATACTTTGGTGGAAGTTTCTGTGTGACTTTTGTTTGCCTAAATTAAATAGAATGGTTGATAATTACTATTGTAGGACCAATAATTAGATGGATTCAAAGCTTCTAGTGTATTAGCCTATTAGGTAACTGCCATCAACGTCCATATGGAAATAGACTTTGTCAATGGGAAGCACCTTAACCTTTCAAATGTGTTAGGTCCATATTTTTATGTTGGAAAAACACGAACAACAGTAACAACTTAGAACCCAGTTTTTCTAGTTTAGTGTATAAAGATTGGTATTGCAACAAAAAGACAACTAAACTTTTTTATGTTGTTGCAACTATACCTCTTCTTTGCAAATCTTTATTGATTTGGAGCAAAAAGAGGTACATTGCAGATGGAGTTATGGGGGTCATGCTAGTACAGTGTCAAAGTCTATTTACAAAATTGGCAAAGGAAAAAAAATAAGGGGTACTATTTGCTACATTAGCAGAGTTTATGTTCTAAAATAAAAACACAAGGGCATAAGGGCATTTAACACAAAATGTTGCTACATTAGCAGAGTTTATGTTCTAAAATAAAAGGGCAAGGGCATTTAACAAAAAATGTTTTGTGATTTATCATTACTGATCGTTAAGACAAACATACCTATATATATATATATATATAAATATAAAATGTTTTTCTTTTGTAAATCTAAATATGCATATATAAAAACTTATAAAGGTTCAAAATGCAAGTGCTCTGCGGAACTTGTTTTGTCACGCCCCAAACAGAAACGGGTCCAAAGCATGAAAGACCGAGCCTTCAAGAAGTATTGTAGTGATTTTTTTTTTTTTTTTCATTTGATAAAATAAATAAATATATTGATCTCTCCACAATAGAAGTCAGGGTTCTATGACTCTTTTACAAGCAATACAAACTACAAATCATGTGTCTCCAAATACACTTAACAATCTAACGGTCCAAATACAATAAACACAAAGTTACGATCCTCTCTAAGGTATGCAACCTCAACAGAAAATCTAGGCCTACCACACCCAAAGCTAACGGGCATCAAGTATCCAACCTCTAATAGAATTAATTTTGCAAGATTAAGTCATCAACTATTAATGACCCAAGTCTCCCAATTTAAAATGGATTTTACTAATGTGTGCCCTAAGGGTACACAATAGTAAACCAATTTTGGAAAAAAGTTTATTGAAAATTGAAAAAGTTTTGATAACTTTTTCAATTCTCAATAAAAATTTTCCAAAAATGGATTTGTTAATGTGTGTCCTAAGGGCACACATTAATCGGACCCATTTAATATAGCACTCCAATCACCACCAATAAATTAAGCTCCATGCCTGACGTGTAGCTAATTTATCTGAAAAATTGTTGGAGATTGGGATGAGCTAAAACCCAGTAAATAGCATAATTAATGGGGTGGGGGAAATGCAAGTTTCATGATAATGAGCATTTTACAAAACATGCTATAATTTGGACATTTTCATTTAATTTATGCAAAATCAATTTCATTGACAACACAACAAGAACGATAAGAATAATATAGCATCAAGCTTTCCAAAATAACTATGAAACTACATTTTATTCACTGTGAGCCATAAAAATATCCAGTACCATTTCATAAACTAGAAACCTCACCCAAGGTGTCACAAAGACAGAAATGTCACTAAGACATCATACCGCCACAGACAGGTTGGAACCCAAACACACTAGCATGATATGTACCTCTTTTGGTATGTGGTCTATTGGCACTGCCTAGCCTCACCCACACTCTTAAGGATTTACCTATCCCCCCCATGGGCAGCAAGGGATTTACCTAGCCTCAACCACACCCTCAAGGATTTACTTTTATTCATTTATTTTGATAATAAAAGAATTTGGCTTATAAAAAATGTTAGGATATATGTGATTCATTGTTAGGAACATTTGTTAATATAAAATTGGCTAATCCTTTGATAAAACGCATTTTACTTGTAATTGGGTAGATTTAGGATGTGTTTAATGCTTCAAGGAACAAAGTTTCAAGTTCAAGTGTTAAAGCCATGCAAGTCTGTTTAAGAAACAAGTGAAGAAGTGTTGGATTTTAAAACTCGATAACTAGTATCTATCGAGGTTTAAAAAACTATTTAAGCCCCGATGCTCAACAGCTGCTCACTAGATAGGTTATCTGTCGAGGTTTATGAAATTCAGTTTTCCAGAGCTGATTTCACTCCAATTCGTGAATAGATGTTTGGGCTTTCTTTTCGCACAACCCTAAACATATAAGGATTGTTTTAAGAGCTGTCACAGTAGATGCAAGTCAATGCAAAAGTTTTTCACAAGCATATTGTGAATCGGAGACATATGCCTTAGTTTATCTTTCTCTTCAAGAAGCTGTTGTGTTTGTACATTGTAGGGTTTTGTAACCAAGGAGCTTTGTAATCTTCATCGTGTTGATGAATTGAAGAACTTTGCAGCTAACATCTTTCTCAAGTTGGTGAGTAAGCCGCGTACTGAGATCCACATATCAAATTGGTTAGTTATGTACTGAGAGCCGTGCATTAAAAGGAGAGATTGTCACTACAGAACGAGTCCAATTGGGTGTTGGGGTAAGGGTTCAACTGTAGGTTGGTAGAAAGTACTGGAATTCCTTTACTTGTAACCGCTTGTTGTGATAATAATGAATTCTTGGAAGTGGTAACCTTAAAATCACCCGATGGGGTTTTTTCCGTGTAGGTTTTTCCCATTCGTAAATAAATCACCGTGTCAATTTATTTTCCACTGCATTTTAACTTAACTGGTGATTTGTTTGTGCTATCACAGTACTTATTGCATGCAAATTGAATTAATTAATTACTTTGGCTAATTAATTGGTTAATTCATCACAATGGGTCAATATATTCTTGGCCTATCAAAAAAAAAGAATTCACTTTGTTGTAGTGATATAACATGTTAGACATTCAATTTAGGTTTTCTTTTTTAAAAGAAATAAAAAAAGGTGGTGTTTAAGCTTGGTACGTACGTGATTGTTGTGACTGCATTTCAACTATCAACAATATGCTGGGTCGTATATGCCTGGGTTTCAAAATTCAAATGTTTATCTTAACTTCAAAGTGTAATCCATTGTGTTTTGGATAAACATCAATCAACATGAAGTTGACAACATCAAGCTCTCCAGTCTTCACCTACACCATGGAAAATAGGTTTCAATAGACTTCAGTTCAGCCTGAGCTTATGGTCAGCTTTGTTTATATTGCAAATTGGATTTAATGAAATTAAATCTGATTGTTGATGCTTTGATTACTCTCAACTTACACTATTTTTAATTCATTTTATACAAAAAAAGATAGAAGAAGAAAGAAAAAAAAAAAAAAGATAAAGAAAGTGATAGATTTGGTTGGTCTTTCTAACTTATTATTCATGGACAAAACTTAAATACAGTTTTTCAATGTGCCTATATTGAAACACATGTCAATAATCTATATTGACCATTATAATATAAAATGTATTATATTTTTTAATATAAATTAAATTAAATTCACTTATATATTTGAATTTAATTAAAAATGTATTGAATCTAACTAAGAAATTATATCTAAGTTTTATCGATTATTTATTTTTTAATGAATTTTTTCTTCTTATTCTTAATATTCTTTAACCAATTCTATCTTTACTACTTTTCAACTCACAAGATGACCAAGACAAATTTGGAGTAGGCGATCTCATCACCAAAACTCAAACAAGGCGCCTGCCACCTGCATTATACATAAGTTATCCTTACTGCTAAAGCCACTCTAAATTTTATTACAACAAGTTAACAAATTGACATAACAATCAATGTAATTGATGGATTTCAATAACATAATAAACAATATCATTTTTTTTTTTGTGAGACATGAATTTATTTAAGTTATATAGTAAAATTTGTATTATTCCAATTCTCTAGCATTACTCGCTACAAAAAAATCCATTGATTTCCATTTTCTTTTTCTTTTTTTTTTTGTTTTTCTAGCAATAAAGAAATAGTTAAAACTTTCAAGTTCAAAACTCCTATATTCTCTAAGGGGCTACACTCCAATTTATGCCAATAATTAAATCACTTGAACATGATTTATTTTATAATTAAAAAAAAAATGTGCAGTATGAACCATGCACGTCATTTTCAGGATCGAATATTTAGTTTACAATTTGGTATTCAAGATGGAAATTAAGTCATATATAAAGAAATTTAATGCGGCACTATGTGTCGTACGACAGCATGGAAAATTGAAGCACATGACAAAGATTAGGCTAATGATGAGAGTTCCAACCCCTTGGACATGCAGACAATTTTATTCTTCTTCTCATGATGAAAACACATAATATCTCATAATAATTTTCTTGAGCTCCACGTATTTCTTCTAATCCAGGAACAACAAATTCTAATCTCATTTCTATTTTAGAGACTTCTATCACCAAGATAAAAGTTGTTAAACACGTGTCTTTATCTTCAAACTTGAATTCCAAGAAATTATGACTTAGTCTTCTCGATATGTTTTTATCCATGTATAATCTTTCTATTCACGTAAACAAGACCCAGTAAAAATTGTTGATTAACGAGGCATTACAAGCCAAGGGCCAACACAAACATGTAACAGATTTTAAAGTAAGTTTTATCACTGAGAGGGCTGGTATTAGTTCCGTCAAAAAGTGAACAAACAAATGAATAGAAAAGGTTTTGCTGCATACTTGTATGCAGCAATTAGGTGCTGCCGCTGTAGAGTAATTATCTGTTAATTTGTTTTATGTGTCTGAGTGTATGATAGCATGTAGATTTTATGTCTTACTTTGAATGGATTAAGTCCTCAGTTTTAAATTTGAAGATTTATTTTGTTAATTTCTGTAACTACTGTGGCTGTCCATTCAGGCTGGACCAGGTTCATGTACATGAACCTGGTCTACAATTTAATTATTATACAACACTATTATAATTAAATTGTACATGAACAGGTTCATCTACAATTTAATTATAATAGTGTTGCTCACAAATTACGTGAGCCAGCTAGGGATGGCCAAAGCTAGCTTGGGATACACCATGTGAGCTGAAAATGGAAATATTCAATTTATGTAATTTTGCCTATTTTTTTGGTAGGCTTTTTTCATTTAAATGTAGTTGAGTTTCAGTCTACCTTAAATAAAATGTATCTTAAAATATTATGCATATTTTTTCCTTTTTTTAAATTTAGTAAATAATGGTTTTACTGCATAAAATAATAGACAAATTGACAAATAAGGGGTACTAAACCCAACATTATTTTTATATCCCAAATCCTCCAAATTAAAAAAGAATTACATATATAAGCAATCGTTTTATTTTATTCTAGTTATGATTGCAAGGGGATAAACATAGCTAAATGACTAGTGCTTCAGGGCACTTACAAACATTTTTTTTCTAATAATTGTCAACTTCAAATTTTTTCTGAAGCTCTTCAACCACATTTTTGTCGAGTTGGAAGGCCTTGGTGAGAACATCAGGATTAATGGGAGGATTGGATCCAAAGACAGCATCTGCTATTGTGATTACGCCTGCATTTTGGCTGCTGAAAGCAGAAATGGCAATTGCTTTCGTTTTTCCCACGTTTAATTGGAAGTGAATGAGACCAATTGGAAAGACAAACACATCCCCCTTATTTAGAGTTTTGGTGAAGAGGCGATTCTCTGTGTTGGATGTTACAAAACCAACAAAGAGAGTACCCTCCGCGACTACTAGAATTTCAGTGCCACGAGGGTGAGTATGGGGAGGATTTTCTCCATATGGTGCAAAGTCAATTCGAGCCAAGGATACGCCAAGAGTATTGAGGCCTGCTAACATGTCTACGTTCACAGTAGTGACGTTTGACCCAACTTTATTATCTGTGTTCCCAGCAATGTTCAATCCCTCAAAGAAGAAATCTTCAGCTTTGACCAGCTTTGGATCCTTGCAAAACTTTCCATTAACGAATACTGCATAAAGGAATTTTTGTTATGGACACTTTAAAAAGAATGCTCAAGAATTCAATGCAGAAAATAGTAAGGCCAATTAGCTAATAATATTTCTTCCATTAATATTCCGGTTAGTGTAGATTCTTCACATGACAAAAATAATGCAAAAACTTGAAAAAGAAAAAGAAAAGTATGTACCGGCTGATTTGGAGTCCGAGTAGTCCTTAAGTGCAACACAAAAGTCCTGCAGGGGATCGGGGTCAGATGCAAAGGCAAGAGAGAATGCCACAGCGAAGAGGGCAACAGTTAAAATGTAAGCTTTCCTCATATTTCAGGCTAACTCTATCTTCTGTTCTATATATTTTTGCTTCGGGTGAGGGATGAGAAATGTTGCATGGAAACCATGTCTATTTATAGATAAGACACATTGAATAGGTCTATGGTTTTCCATAAGTGAATGATATGTAGACTTGTTCAGTCTTCCAATATTACCAATTTTCTTTTTGATTGCCAAATTATTCTTTAACTACTACCCCATGCCTTGAATTTTCAACAAATTAGACCAGTTCAATGAAAATATATTACAATTCTATGTTACTACGGCACAACCAATCTTAACAACCGATAGATTGAATTAGTAGGTGTACTAAACCTGTTTTTTGTTCTAACACTGTACATCATCTCTCATCTCTGTCCAGAATTGATCAGCTCTGAACTAACTGAACACATCGTGTGTATTCAACTGATTGGATGTGTCTGTATTTCTTCAAGGGGTTGTTTGTAACTTAATATTTTGGTGGAAAGTTTCTCTGTGACTTTGTCTGCCTAAATTAAATAGAACGGTTGATAATTACTATTGTTGACCCAATAATTAGATGGATTCAAAGCTTGGTACGAATGTGATAGTTGTGGCTGCATTTCAAGAATATGCTGGATCGTATATGCCTGGGTTTCAAAATTCAAATGTTTATCTTAACTTCAGAGTGTAATCCATTGAGTATTGGATAGCATCAATCAACATCAAGTTGACAACATCAAGCTATCCAGTCTTCACCTGAACCATGGAAGATAGGTTTCAATAGACTTCAGTTCAGCTTGAGCTTATGGTCAGCTTTGTTATATTGCAAATCTGATTTAATGAAATTAAATCAAATTGTTAATGCGTTGATTACTCTCAACTTACACTATTTTTAATTCATTTTATGCCAAAAAGGATAGAAGAAGAAGAAAAAGATAAAGAAAGTGATAAATTTGGTTGGTCTTCCTAGCTTATTATTATTTATAGACAAAACTTAAATGCTGCTTTTCAATGTGCTTAAATTGAAATATGTCTATAATCTATATTGACTAGTACAGTATAAAATGTATTTTTTTAAAAGGAAAATTAAATTAAATTTGCTTATGCATTTGAATTTAATTAAGAAAATGAATTGCATTTAACTAAGAAATTATATCTAAGTTTTATCGATTATTTATTTTTTTAATGACTTTTTATTTTTCTTCTTCTTAATATTCTTTAACCACTTCTATCTTTACTACTTTTCAACTCACATGACCAAGACAAATTTGGAGTAGGCAATCTCATCATCGAAACTCATACAAGGTGCCTGCATTATACATATGCTATCCTTAATGCTAAAGCCACTCTATATTTTATTACAATGAGTTAAAAAATTGACATAACAATGAATGTAATTGATGGATTTCAATAACGTAATATAAACGGTAACATTTTTTTTGTTTTGTTTTGTGTGACATGAATTTATAAAGGTTATATAGTAAAATTTGAATTATCCCTACTCTCTATCACTACTCACTTCGAAAAAAAAATCCTGTGAACTTGTGCTTACCATTGATTTCCTTTTACTTTTTCTTTTTCTTTTTTTAACAATAAAAAAATAGTTAAAACTCTCAAGTTCAAAGCTCCTATATTCGCAAAGGGGCTACACTCTCCAATTTATGCCAGTAATTAAATCACTTGAACTTTATTTAATTAATAATTTTAAAAAAAAATTGTGCAGTATGAACCATGTCATTTTCAGAATCAAATATTTAGTTTACAATTTGGTATTCAAGTTGGAAATTTAGTTTACAGTATGAACCATGTAACCGAATTTAAAGTAAGTTTTATGAACATGCAAACGTATTATATAAAGTGTCTTAATATTTTCATCCTTTTGAATAGAATTAGCTGCTGTAGTCTAAATGATGGTAACTTATGGTCTAAGTGTATGATAGCCTGTAGAATTTATGTCATACTTTGAATGGATTAAGTTTTCGGTTTTAAATTTGAAGATTTATTTTGTTAAGTTCTGTAATTGTGGCCGTCCGATCAAAGCTAGAACAGGTTCATGTCAAGGAAGTCAATACCATATAAGTACTAGGTAAATATACCATACCAACCATTAAATTGGTACTGATACTCCTCCAAAACGTACTAGAAAAAATTCTAGGTTGTACCTGCTTATTTCGGCTATAAGCTTGTATCTAATATATATATTGAAAAAAAATCATTCAAAAACATTTCATTTAATCTAATATATTAATTAATGTACTGAAGCTAATATGTTGGCTTATAAAATATGTTGATTTTAAAATTTATGTTGATAAACATAAAATTTCATAAATTCATAATTACATAAATAATACAAATATATATTTAAGTATAGAAATATATAAATAGCAGTAGTCTCGAAACGGTACATCGGTATTAATCAGTACTAACATATTCCGTTCCCCTAACCAAACTGAAACAGCCTTAGGTACAAAATTGACTCCCTTGGTTCATGTTCATCTACAATTTAATTATAATAGAGTTGCTCACAAATTATATGAGTCAGCTAGGGATGGCCAAAGCTTCAGGGGTGGCGCCATGTATAATTGAGGGTGGTCACCCTCAACTTGGAAAAAAAAATTATACTTGTAAGGACACGATTCCTGCGCGGCCCAGTGACATTTTTGGGTTCACGCGGGAGAGATCCCTCACAATACAATTTGTAGAGAGTGGGCTTGAAAAGCTTGGGCTTGGTCACGGGACGATGGTCCGGTCTGGATTTCAGAGAGGTCCCTGTGGAAAGTGGACTGGGCCTAAACGTTTAAAGCCCCGCCGTGCTGCCACTTCTGAGAATGGGCTCCTCGGACTTGATCCGAGGACCCTTGTGGTCCTTTCCGGCTGTCCAACGGAGGACCTTCTCTATTCTCTGCATGGATCGTTCCGGCGATCTTATTCATGAAGTCTTTCTCTTTTTCTCCCCCCCCACTAGATTCACTTACTTCTCCTTTTATACTAGCGTGCGTTCGATGTCCTTCGTCCACGTGTAGGGTCAGTCTTTACAAATACTGACATTGGTCCCATCAGTCTAATCCCGGAATTGTTGGGGATGACTTGATAAAGCTGCAGAGTACGGTTCTGTCAGGCATTGGGCCTTATCCAGAAGGGTATTTAGGGTAATCGCCCCAAGGTATTTTGGATTTCCTCCCGAATTTGTCCCTTTATTCTGGGGGATTATGGGCCTGCCGAGGACTAGACTGTCCTCGGCTGCCTCCCAAAATTGGTCTGTGCTCTGCGTCATGGAGCTTGGGCTACAATTCTCCTCGGATTGGGCCCTCGGACTCTCTAAGGGTGAATGGGCCTGGTCCACGAATTGTTGGGCCCCACAATAGCCCCTCAAAACCCTTCTATCCGAATTCCGGATTGGAAAGGAGGGTTTTGGCAAACCCGGGCCCTTAATATGGCCCATTTAGCTTGATCCCGCATTTATGTGAGCGGTTTCCCAGGAAGTTAGGCGGTTTTTGAGGGATTCCTTTTAATCCGCTCGGAATCTGCTCCTGCCGCTTGGATGTCCCAGACGCGCCCTTAATGAATCCCCTTAACGAGGCTCATTTATATCCGGCGGCTCATTTGATAAGGTGGAGAAGTGAAACGGACGCCTCTTTTTTCTTCAGATTCTTTGGGAAAGTTGAATACATTTAATGCCATCCGTTCTGCTCTTCCTATAAGTAGGCAAGCAGGAGGCCATCACTTTCGTACTAACCCCCTTCCCTTCTTATGAGATCACGACAAATGATGAAGAAATCATGCCCCTCCTCTAGACACCATATTCTGATAAAACTTGAAATGGCTCGATCAGGGCAAGGGTGGCGCAGACTTAAGATCCGTCCCGCCTCTCTTTTAGCCAAAATCCGAAGCAGGGGCTCATCACGCCGAACTCTTGGCGTGACTGAGTCGAGAATACCCAATATCAGCACCACCCGGCTCCTCATGAGCGTACCTAATATGGCACCAACGTGTTAGGAGTCAGGGCTGAGGCAGGGGCTAAGTGCTTCTGCTTCTCCCTCTTTTGCTCCTCGGTGCCCTCCTCCACCTTCTTCTTATAGTCTTCCCAGCACCAGTTCCGTCTTGGTGCCTTCCCTTTTCCCTCTTTTGTTCCTTTTCTTTCTTTTCATCCCTACTCTCTTCTTCTCCTCCTTCTTTACTCATGTCCTCCATCTTCCTCATTCATCTCCTCCATCTTCTTCAATTCTTCTTCCTTCTCCTTCAATTCTTCTTCCTTCTCCTTCAGTTCTTCTCCCTTGTTCTTCATCCTTTTCCGAAGGAGGTTCTTGTCACGATATGAGCAATGTTGAGACAGAGACTGAAGAGACCTTGAAGATGAGTTTAGAAGAAGCCTGACTGTTTACTTCTCTGTACTGCGAGTGTTATCGTTGCTTTAGCAGTTCTTCTTTTGTATAGGCTTGTTTGAGCCCTTTTTCGTACATTGTAATAATCTCTTATATTAATAAAAGTGTTTACTATTTCATTTTGCATATTCCGTTTATGTTTTTGTATATTGGTAAACGCTGCTCGGCTCAATGAGAAAGTATCTAAAACCGATGACAACTAAGACCAAAATACTTGATAATAAAAAGATGTTGCCATAACTTTAATATAAGTGTTTGGCCCAATAAGGCCGACCAGTGAAAAGTAATAATTACCATGCTAGCCGAGGAGAGAACTGGAGGTTTGATGCCGTGTTTGGGTCCGAGGACCATGCAAGGCCTTGACTCTATCCAAAACTCGTAATAATAATAGTTTTTATACTTGGTTTCCCCATAGGCTTGAGTCCGAGGACCATGCAAGGCCTTGGTTCAGTCCAAAACTCGTAATAATAATAGTTTTTATACTTGGTTTCCCCATAGGCTTGAGTCCGAGGACCATGCAAGGCCTTGGTTCAGTTCAAAACTTGTAATAATAATAGTTTTTATACTTGGTTTCCCCATAGGCTTGAGTCCGAGGACCATGCAAGGCCTTGGTTCAGTCCAAAACTTATAATAATAATAGTTTTTATACTTGGTTTCCCCATAGGCTTGAGTCCGAGGACCATGCAAGGCCTTGGTTCAGTCCAAAACTTGTAATAATAATAGTTTTTATACCTGGTTTCCCCATAGGCTTGAGTCCGAGGACCATGCAAGGCCTTGGTTCAGTCCAAAACTTGTAATAATAATAGTTTTTATACCTGGTTTCCCCATAGGCTTGAGTCCGAGGACCATGCAAGGCCTTGGTTCTGTTTCATTCCCTCTCCTTAGGTACCCCGTACGCAGCCGGGCAGGAGGTTGTCCCTGGCATTAGTTATTACCCGGCGTGGGCCGTAGTCCGTGGGCTATCATGTAGCAGGGGCATGGGCCGCGAATTTTCTAGGCCCACAGATCAGGAGATATTTCCATAGTCTTTGGCCACGCGGCACTTTTGGGTGTCCCGATGTTCGAGGTGCACCTCCACGAGGCTCCTTTAGTCTTGTCGTTGCAGAGGTTTGTTGGAAGTCGAGCTGGAGACGTTTTGTCTGTAGCGTTCCTTGGGAAGCTGCGCTAATTAAATGCCACCACCCTATCTCCTCAAATAAATAAGAGAGCAAGTTTCTTTGCCTAGGCACCAGCTCCTTAGTCTCCTCCTTCAGCTCCCTTCCGCAGTAAGTCATGTTTGAGACGAGGGTCGGGGAAGAAAAACTCTCTCCGCCGCAAAGGCGCCACGTTCTCCTAAGGCTCAGAAGAGTGATATACGGGCAACGAAGGCGTAGATTCAAAGAGATATTCCCTTATGACAGAGGGGAGAGGGTGTTTCCCACGCTTTTAGTCAAAATCCGAAGCAGGTTCTGGTCATGCCAGATTTTTGGTATGTCCGAAGAAGGAATTTCCACCATCAGCACTGTCTACCTTGTAGCCGGCAAATTTCTGCGGGGGCTCCCCAACTTCCGGCTCCCTGCACCTTCTTTGTAGATGGTGTTAGCCTGAGGTCAGGTTCTTTTGCTGCCTGAGTTTCGGGCACGTGAAAGCGTAGAGGATGAAACGAGGTCTTGAGGCAGTAGCCAACCTCTCCTCTGTGCTACCTGCATCCTCCCACTGCGGCGTGAGGCTCAAGTTGGGCTCCTTTGCTGCCGGAGCTATGGGCATGCGAAAGCATGGGGGAAGGGACAAGGCCTCGAAGCAGTAGCCAACCTCTCGTCTGTGCTACCTCCTCGGCCTTCTCTTGCTTTCTTGCAACTTTCCTTTCTATCATGTAGCAAGTTTTATCACAAGTTGATTTCAGCTTCTGTTGTATGCTGTACTGTTTCTTTGTTTTAATAAAAAAGGAAATTTTGCCTACTTATTTTGAATACTGCTCTTTTGGCAACATTATTTTGTGGAAGGGTGTGCTCCCTGTGTTTGTTTCTTCAATGATACTTAGAGCAGGA
Source organism: Quercus lobata (assembly GCF_001633185.2). Taxonomy (NCBI): domain Eukaryota; kingdom Viridiplantae; phylum Streptophyta; class Magnoliopsida; order Fagales; family Fagaceae; genus Quercus; species Quercus lobata. Next base: position 29,611 of record NW_022154838.1, read on the forward strand.
AGTTTTGAAACATAATCCAATCAATTCTAATGTACCAACACTACCAAACATTACGGCAATAATTCATAGCAAGTTTAACTCAGGAAACTAGCAAAGATAACAATTGAATATTCTGTGATAAATATGAGTACCGTCCGAGGAGTTGACGGAGGGTAAAGAACTCAAATCGTTTCTCAGAGGACGTATTGCCCTACGTCGCGTCGATTCCCTTGGTGCTGCAGATATAAGAGCAGACTTGCGAATCCCCGCAATTTGGGAACTGACCCAATGGCGAGTGGAGAGCTTTCCTCAGATGAATCCAAATTCTACGTAATGTAGTTTTTCCTTACGAGTAGTTGGTTTTCCCATAGGTTTGAGTCCGAAGACCATACAAGACCTTGGTTCTGTCCACAACTCGTGATATTTATCTCTTGCACTTGGTTTCCCCATAGGTTTGAGTCCGAGGACCATGCAAGACCTTGGTTCTGTCCAGAGTTTATGAGATTTGTTTTTCGTGTTTGGTTTCCCCACAGGCTTGAGTCCGTGGACCATGCAAGGCCTTGGTTCTGTCCAAAACTTTTGATATTGATCTCTTGTACTTGGTTTCCCCATAGGTTTGAGTCCGAGGACCATGCGAGACCTTGGTTCTGTCCAAAGTGTATGAGATTTGTTTTTCGTGTTTGGTTTCCCCACAGGCTTGAGTCCGTGGACCATGCAAGGCCTTGGTTCTGTCCAAAACTTTTGATATTGATCTCTTGTACTTGGTTTCCCCATAGGTTTGAGTCCGAGGACCATGCAAGACCTTGGTTCTGTCCAAAGTTTATGAGATTTGTTTTTCGTGTTTGGTTTCCCACAGGCTTGAGTCCGTGGACCATGCAAGGCCTTGGTTCTGTCCAAAACTTTTGATATTGATCTCTTGTACTTGGTTTCCCCACAGGCTTGAGTCCGTGGACCATGCAAGGCCTTGGTTCTGTCCAAAACTTTTGATATTGATCTCTTGTACTTGGTTTCCCCATAGGTTTGAGTCCGAGGACCATGCAAGACCTTGGTTCTGTCCAAAGTTTGAGATTTGTTTTTTGTGTTTGGTTTCCCCACAGGCTTGAGTCCGTGGACCATGCAAGGCCTTGGTTCTGTCCAAAACTTTTGATATTGATCTCTTGTACTTGGTTTCCCCATAGGTTTGAGTCCGAGGACCATGCAAGACCTTGGTTCTGTCCAAAGTTTATGAGATTTGTTTTTTGTATTTGTTTGTTTTTCGGATGTAAGCCCCTAGATCAGGGCGGGGAGAGCCGGCTTGAGGCCAAGAGCCCCTAGGGCGGCCTACGCCATGGGCGCTGCAAGGAGTAGCCCCTAGCAGAAGTTTATGTCGGAACAACAGCTGCACGTCAAAAGAGACGGCGGAAGCTCCGTGAATTTTTGCTTAGTAGAGAGTTGACTCCACCGCCACCTGCGCCAAGCGCGCATGCTTCCCCACAGACGGCGCCAATTGTAAGGACACGATTCCTGCGCGGCCCAGTGACATTTTTGGGTTCACGCGGGAGAGATCCCTCACAATACAATTTGTAGAGAGTGGGCTTGAAAAGCTTGGGCTTGGTCACGGGACGATGGTCCGGTCTGGATTTCAGAGAGGTCCCTGTGGAAAGTGGACTGGGCCTAAACGTTTAAAGCCCCGCCGTGCTGCCACTTCTGAGAATGGGATCCTCGGACTTGATCCGAGGACCCTTGTGGTCCTTTCCGGCTGTCCAACGGAGGACCTTCTCTATTCTCTGCATGGATCGTTCCGGCGATCTTATTCATGAAGTCTTTCTCCTTTCCTCCCCCCTCTACTAGATTCACTTACTTCTCCTTTTATACTAGCGTGCGTTCGATGTCCTTCGTCCACGTGTAGGGTCAGTCTTTACAAATACTGACATTGGTCCCATCAGTCTAATCCCGGAATTGTTGGGGATGACTTGATAAAGCTGCAGAGTACGGTTCTGTCAGGCATTGGGCCTTATCCAGAAGGGTATTTAGGGTAATCGCCCCAAGGTATTTTGGATTTCCTCCCGAATTTGTCCCTTTATTCTGGGGGGATTATGGGCCTGCCGAGGACTAGACTGTCCTCGGCTGCCTCCCAAAATTGGTCTGTGCTCTGCGTCATGGAGCTTGGGCTACAATTCTCCTCGGATTGGGCCCTCGGACTCTCTAAGGGTGAATGGGCCTGGTCCACGAATTGTTGGGCCCCACAACTACTATAGCTACAAACTTTTTTACAATATTTTTACAAATTGTTGAGGTAGTAAACTCTTATTGGTTTGCATCTAGGCCCATCACTTACATCGCATTTTTACTTATTAATAACCACTTACCACATTAACAATTTGTAAAAAAGTTTGCAACTTTAGCATTTTCCTCCTTTTAAAGGCTAGATTTAAGATCTAAAACAAAATAAACAAATCCAAAAAATTACCCAACAACAAAAATTACCAATAATATAGCTAAAAACAATTAAGTTCAATTAACCAATTTTACCAAAAACAAACAACCTGGCCCTTTAACAACAAATTTTAAACCAAATAATTTTGTTTATACCTAGACGCACACATAAAAAACATAAATAAATAAATAAATAACTATTAGCTGTTAAGCAACAGAGCCAGAGGCTAGAATCGCTGCATATAACCAACAATGAAGCCGCCCCTTCTAACCTTAAGTCTTGGCTCCGTCCCTAGTAGCTACCATCACTAAAATCATAATATAATATTATAATAATGCTAAAGTTACAATAAATTTTACTACACATGCCTTACAAATTGATGCATCAATTTTAAACTAAAAAAGAAGAAGAAAAGAATTAAAGTATATTTTGGACCTTAAAAAGTTTGGGATTTTTTTTCATTTTAAAATTTTATGTTTTAAAAATTTCATTTTGACCGTGCATATTTGATTTGTTTTCATTTTAGCTTTTTATATTTTAACCTTCAAGTTCAATTCAATTTTTTATTTAACTCTTTACTTTTAAAAATTTGTATTTTTTCTATGAAATCTTTTTTTTGGACCATTTATATATATATATATATATATAGTTGATTTGTTTAGTTGGAATCGAGAATTTATTACACTTGCTAAAAGTTCTCATATCTATGTCTCATGTTTTGGTTGCAGACAGGGAAATCCAACTTATCATATATCTCTTTTTCGGGAGTGAATTTTGAAAATCTAATCGTTGAATTTCATGATCCTTATATTCTTAACATGTATATCAAATTTCGTTCAAATCGAATTTTATTTACGATGTGATCAACGAACTTATTTTTTATACACAATTTTAGATTACAAAAACTTGAAATTTTAATATTTATTTGATGACATAGCAATTGATCTTTGATCTTCTTGAAATTTTGCAAGCATGAAGGATATAATAAGAACATGCAATCCAACGGTTAAATTTTCAAATTTTACACTTAATATAAAAATATATGATAAGTTTGAAGGGTAGTTTGGAGAGAAACTTTATTCATAAGCTTAGGCTGGTCAATGCTTTTGGTGGGGCATGGTAGCTGAGTCTAATTTGGATGGACATCTCATCACATTCATAGCCCCAAGATTCCATTTGGTTGTTAGATATGAGATTTATATTATTTGGTGAGGGAGAAATGGAGTATTAAATTTGTTGTACAAGTCAAAGTGAAAATTGTGTTCGTCTTTATTAACGCCGAAATTCGTGGGGATAGTTAATATTACCTAAATCAACGGAGCCCAACCACATGATCAGTGGGTGGAATCAAGTAATCAACTACTCTCCTTCTTTTAATCACACTTTGTTTGGTTGGAATTGAGAGAACAGAAAAGAAAAGAAAAATGAAAATACTTGCTCTCATATATGTTTGAAATAGGGAGGAAATGAGAAAATAGAAAAAAGAGAGAAGTAATTCGAGGAATGTAGACTAAATGACTAATGAGCAAAAATGTAATTTTAGGGAGGAGGTTAGTGGAAGTTGTTGTTTCACATTTTCACGCATACGAGACCGGCAATGAGGCGAGTTTGTGGTATGAAATTAAGTTTGGAAATTCTGTTATGCAATAAATTTGCCCCCCATTTCGCACTTCTCTTCAGGCATACAAAAATCTTCAAGAGCATTTAGTTATTTTCTCTCTCATGTACCAGTCCATATCCTCACTATATATACTCTCATTTTCCATGAATTTAGTAGACTTAGTTTCCATCTAAAGGGTGTGAGAGAGCCTTTAAACCCTAGATAAAAACTCATAACCATCTCTCCATCTGCCCTAAACCATTACATATCAAGTTCTAATTACATAACCTACTATTGGAGCATATCAAGAGCAATTATAAATCATAAACAATTCAAAATTTAGAACATAGAAACATAAATTAATAATACAACACTAAATAAGGCTGAAGAACATATATATTACTTTTTTTTAAAACATAAACATCTACTTCATGAAATAGGTGACACATGCTTTATTTGGTTGGGTCAATTTGGATCATGTATCCATGGTCGATTTGAAACTACCATCCCACTCCTCCAAGAGAGAGTTGAATTCTCTTTTTAAATAGTGGACGTCGGTCTAGAGAGATTTGAACCAAGTTAAGTTCTTACTAAATCACAAATCTTTTGACGAAGAAGAAGAAGGGTAATTCTTAGGACAAAAGCTAAGAAAATAATCACACTATATATTTTTCAAGTTTTATTATCAAGGTGCATGTGAGTCATACAAGACCTTTTTTCCCTTGCATTTGGGTTTGGAACTTATCTGTGCACTTATCATTATTATTTTTTATTTTGGAATAAGATATCTTTATTAAAACGGAATATTGAGGTCTATTCTTGTAAACAAACCACATAGAGTAGAATGAAGGAGATGGGAATAGTTTCCTTCACCTTACGCAAAGAAGCACGTCTAATTATGTCATGAACAGCTTGATTGACAAACCTAAAAACATGAGAAAAATAACGACACACACACCAGCATGCCAAAAAAGGAGATAGGATGTTTTTAAAAGCAAAATATTTCTGATAGTCATGTTTCATGAAAGTAAAGATGGGCTCTACCCATCTTATGCTTGGAGGAATCTAATTGAAGAGTCTATTCTCTCGATTCAACTACCATAAAGAGCTAGGTGAGACCAATTAATATGGCATCATTCCAGCAATGGTATGTATAGAGTCAAATTAATCAGGGCACAGAGTATCTAGACATTTCTTTCTAATAAATGAAAAACAAAAAATAAAAGGAGTTTCTAGAGATTCTAGACATTAATAATCTTTTAGAGTATTCAACAATGATGAATAGAAACCATTTGTCTAATTTTTTGTAATTTTATATTCCACCAATAGTACTCTATTTTTTTTGATATTTTTTTTTCAATTTTTCAATTTTGTTATTTGATAAGAAAAGTAAAAAAGAATACATAAAAAGTTATGATTATTGGAATATAAAATGAAATCATGGTTTTTAAAACTAAACTGTTTTAATGATCCGGAAAGAAGAGAGGTTCAAGGTTTTTAAAGTCGGACTAAGGTTTGATTGAGGTTGAACCATAATGATATTATAATTAATTTAATATTAAATTAAAATATAAATAAACGTATTACATTTGTTAAACAATAGAAAATTTTACTAAAAAAATATCTAAAGCTATTTAAACAACCTTCAAATGAACTCTGTTTGAGATCATGTGACCCAGATGAAGACCATTCCACCCAAGGTAGCTGCCACTTATATAAATGAACTCTGTTTGAGATTTTAAGGTTCAATAAAACTTCATTTATTAATTTCCAAAAAAATAAGAGGGGATGTTGAATGCTGCTCTTCTTTCAAGAACAGTTGGAGTAATGATATTGTATTGGGATTGAAATAGTAATAATAAAGTGGATTTTCCTAGGTGAGTAGTGCACCAAAATTAAGAAATTCAAATGAACACTTTGAAAGAAAAAAAAAATTTAGACTCTAATTTAAAATATAATTGGAATTTTTCTAAACTTTACTTTAAAATAACAATTTTTACTTTTTAAGAAATGTTGGCATAAAAGTATATCATTTGACAAGCAAGTGATAATAAAAAGAGAAGTGCTACATCCAAAACATTTTCACAACAAATTATACGTGATTAATTGTTACTAGTTCAAATTTGAACCTACTACTGAGATTACTTTTTTGCCCAACAATAACAACCAATAACAACTTGTCATTTAAGATTTGTTATGAAAATATTGTAAAAATGTTGTGGACATAACATTTCTCTAATAAAAATAGAGGAAAATTTTCCCTGTTTATGTTTAGGGTAGTTTACAATTCTACCCTTATTTTTTAAACCAACTAATTTCTCCTTCTATGTTCGGGAAATAAGCAAATACTTTCAATCAGTTACTTTCTTAGTTAAATTTAAATCTAACAATATACATTAGTTGTATACCATAGGGTAGAGAAAAAGTTAAGAATTGCAATGTTGTTTCTTGGATTGCATTTCATTGTGATTCCATTGGATTTAATTGAAAAAAATAACGGATTGAGAGTATTTGCTAATTTCTCCAATATAAAGGAAGAAATTAGTTGGTTTAAAGATAAAAGGACGGTGAACTACAAGGGAGAAAATAAATTTTTTTCCCATAAAAATGACATGATAATAATAATGAAAGTTGTATTAAAAAAAAAAAAATGAAAGTAACAGTACATACAAGTGATTCAATAAGATCAATTTTATTCTTTGAAGCATGCAAAAAGTGAATTTGTCCGAGTTATTATTGGAACGACAAAAGTGAAATTTATTTTGCCTTGGATTTTGTTTGGAAAGAAGCAGTGGAGCATTGTTTAGAAGAAATTAAATTGGATCTCTCTTATCAAAATTTAATTCAGTTCATGATTTGGGCTTGATCAAAAGGACGAAAGGTGGGACATATTTCTTCATGGAAAATATGGGTTTGAAAATCACCTTATAAGCCCTACTGAGCTTTTTCCTGGGCTTTGATTGATTACACATAAAAGAAAACTAAGACGGACCAACTTAGAGGCCCAAAGCATAAACAGTTTTTTTATTTTATTTTTATTTTTTTATTTACGCAAACGATCGAGTTTTTATTTATTATTCACAAAATACAAATAAAGAAAATACAAAAGTGAGCTACTAATTTTACCAAAAGCTTACTAAATGATGTGACAATGGACAACCAAGTGTGATTATCATTAACATAATATATATATATATATATATATTTTTTTTTTTTACAAGATAGAATTCTACTCTAGCGTAATCTAAGTGTAAATGTGTGTAAAGTTCATTCCTGGAGATTTGAATCCCGACCCTTACCCCCCACATTCCACAAGTACTTATACTTGTGGATTGACCATTGCACCAAGGGTTGACTTTGTTCCATACCCAAATGCACAGATAAGTTCCAAACCCAAATGCAAGGGAAAAAAGATCTTGTATGACTCACATGCACCTTGATAATAAAACTTGAAAAATATATAGTTTGTTGACTTTGTTCATAGTAATGCTATAGTCACAAAATATTTTACAACATTTTTACAAATTATTGATGAAGTAAATTCTTTTCTAAACCCACCACTATATTACTTTTTACTTACTAATAACCACTTATTTACATATTGTAAAAGAATTTGTAAAATAATTTGTAACTTTAATATTTTCCAAATTTAGAACACTCTAATAATAGATGAATAAATATAGGTTATAGCATAAGCATCACTCCCATGCAATTTAACTAAAATAGCGTAGACTTTTGTGGCCAAAAGCCACTCATCCGCCCTATTATATATGAATAAGTTTAGAGTCAAAAACTTTTTTACAAATCGCTGATATAATGAGTGGTTATTAATCAGTAAAAATATGGTATAAATAGTATTTCTAAATAAGAACCAATAAAAATTTATCATCTCAATAATTAGTAAAAGTATTATATGGGCCCTATTAACCCTCAACAACCTTTCACTTATACATTTAGCCTATGCAATCTACCCCTTCTCCACTTTAACTAAACAAAACATTCTTTTTTTTTTTCCTTGAAAATTAAAAACAAAATAAATCCAATTAGCACCAAGAATTTAATGTCCCAATTGACATCTTTTTATGTTTTCATTGGAGATGTTCAGATCCCCCTCCCTCGTTATACCTATCGAACTATTAAAAAGACCCAATTAACAGCTAGCCTTTTGCGCCAATCTAATTAACTAAACCAATTATGTCAGAGACCACCAATGCAGGTGAAAAACACGTCGCGGTTTTGGCATTCCCGTTCGGCACTCATGCAGCCCCACTTCTGAGCCTTGTAAGCAGAATCGCAGCCACAGCCCCGAACGTGTATTTCTCATTCTTCTGCACTTCCAACTCCAACAACTCTGACTTCTCCAACGAGGGCTTGAATAACATAAAGCCTTACGACGTGTATGATGGGTTGCCTGAGGGTTATACGTGCAGCTTTAATAATCCGATCGAGCCGGTGATGCTGTTTTTAAAGGCCATGCCAGAGAACTATAAGAGCGTGATGGAAGTAGCTGTGAGAGAGAGACAGAGAGAGATAAGCTGTATAATGAGTGATGCATTTTTTGGGTTCGCTGGAAAAATGGCTGAAGAAATGGATGTGAATTGGGTTCCACTTTGGACTGCTGGACCTCGCTCACTTCTGGTTCATGTTGACACAGATGTCATCCGCAAAAGACTTGGAGATAGTGGTAAGCATTTTTTTTTTTTTTTGGTGTAAGTTTCAAATAATTTTTTTTTGGTGTAAGATAGTGGTAAGCATTTCTTGAATGATGTAAGTTTCAAATAAATTTTTTTTTTCTCACCTTTTTTTTTTTTTCTTTTTTTTGACTACATGATTGTTATGTGTTATTATGAATGTGTTTATACATAGAATTATATGATTATTATTAGGTATCATTTAATGATTGTGTTTAAATATGAAAATATATATATTGTACAACTTAAAGAAACTATGATGTACTAAAATTGTAACTGATGAAAGTTTAAATATAGAATATAAATTAAATTTAATTTAATTAAAGTTTTATGTGACACAATATTAATAGATTATAGATTGTAGATGTATGTCTCTTTACACAACATTATTATTAAGGCAAAACTTTGGTTAAGTTCTTTGAAAAAATTTAGGATTACAAATTTTTTTACAACTTCTTGTCATAATTTTAACATGGCAGAGTGTAATTGGTGAAGAAAAAATAGTGAGTTTATGTGTAAGTGATGGTTAACCATTCACAATTTGTCATGTCAGAGTTGTGACAAAATAGATGTGGAATAATTTGTGGTTCCAAAATTACTCCAATTCTTTAAATAAATTTCATTAGGATTTTTTAATTAAATCCAAATGCAAAATTATAATGAATTTAATTATTTTTATACCCCATGAGGTACTTAGATGGTGGGCTCATTGGTATGAGGTGTGATGCATATTTGGAGATTCTAAGTTCAATCTACCACAATATTGGTCCATGAGATTTTGAAGGTATTTTAAGAGTATGGAGTGGAATAGTCTAGTTAAAGGCTGAGATATCACTTGCTTATATTAAAAAATGTTTTAGTAAAACAAGCATTATTTGTGTTTTATTGATTAATGCACCTAATCAACTATGACTAAATTTTATCCTTACTAAATTATTATTTTTGATAGGTAACACAACATTACTTAGTGGGAATGTAATCTGAAAGAAAAAAAAAATCAAATCTTTTTAAAAATTTCATGGTGTATTTTCTTCAGTTTCTCAATTAAATTTATTCATATGGTCTTATTGATTTATTTTTTTGACAATCAGTCTTTTTTTTTTTTTTTTTTTTGGGACTAGAGAGAATCTATCTATCTATTTATATATATATATATATATATTAATAGTCAAAACTCAGAAAAAATCAAATTAGATTTTAATTGAATTCTCGATTTTGCGCCACGTGTCTCAAACTTTTTTTATTTTTTATTTTATTTTGTACCAAGTAAATTATTGAGTGTAAAAATCAAAGAGTCCAAATTTAATATAATTCTAAATTGAATTTCAATTGGAGTTCAATTTTCCGCCACATGTCCATATAAAATTTTAATTTTTGTGATAAGTGAATTATTAGGTGCAAAAACCAAAGAGTCTAAACCAATTAAATTATATATATATATATATATATATATATATATATAAATATAATGAGAAACCATTACATATTTTAGAAATGTATAGTTTAAAAAAAATGTAAGCTAATACCATATATAATTTGAACATCTTTTAAAAAAAATGTATAAGATATAAATCATATAATTGTGATTGTTTTTAATTGTACCCGTGTATATGCATGAGACTACATACTAGTTGGTCTTAATACAACAAAAAAAAAAACGTGATCAAATTCAAAAATATAGTTTTTTGATTAATATAACTATGATATCAAAGTACATAGTTAGGATAATAAGGAATACAAATTTTCTGTCTTACTTTTTGTGTTCCATCAATCATGGTATACATAAGAAGTTAAAATTGGTGAAGTATAAAATAAAACACAAAAAATTGGATATAAGACTTAGTATTCAATCAGGAGATTAGTGACATTTAAAGGGAAAAAGAAAAATGCTTGTAGTTTGCTAGCATTCAATGGTTTAATAAATCAGAAATTTTTTCTACTATTTTTTGTATTCATCTGATTAAGAAAATGTTTTTCCTTATTGCAGGCAGTGAAGACCAAACCCTTGAAATCATTCCAGGATTTTCTTCATCAATGCGTGCAGTCGATTTACCTGAAGGAGTGATAATAAACATATCAACCCCCTTTTCTATGATGTTACACAATATGGGATTAATGCTGCCACATGCAACTGCGGTTGCCATAAACTCCTATGAAGAGATAGACCTTGATATTGTGAATATACTCAAGCAAAGATTCCACGAGTTTCTCAATATTGGTCCATTCCTACTAACATGTCCACAAACAATCTGCTCTGATGAGCACGGTTGCTTGGAGTGGTTGGACAAGCATAAAACCGATTCTGTGGCATACATTAGCTTTGGAAGTGTGATAACACTTCCACCTCCTGAGCAAGCAGCACTGGCAGAAGCACTAGAGGCAAGTGGGTTTCCATTTCTTTGGTCACTTAGGAGCTTTGAGGAAAGTTTGCCAAAGGGGTTTATAGAAAGGACAAGAACACAAGGAAAAATAGTTCCATGGGCTCCCCAAATGCTAGTCTTAGGACATCGTTCAGTTGGGGTGTTTGTGACACATTGTGGATGGAATTCTGTTTTGGAAAGTGTTATCGCCGGCGTGCCAATGATTTGTAGGCCTTTTTTCGGAGACCAGAGACTGAACATGCGAACCGTAGAGGCGTCTTGGGGCGTTGGTGTAGGTCTAGAAGGTGGGGTTTTTACTAAAGATGGAATGGTGAAGGCCTTGGAACAAACTTTGTCTAGTGAACAAGGGAAGGAAATGAGAGAGAAAGCGGAAGCTTTCAACAAGTCTGCATTGGAAGCTGTTGCACGTGATGGTAGCTCTACTAAAGATTTCAACACTTTGGTTAAGTTGGTCACCAGTTAAAAGGATATTAGCTGTAGTGATCATACATTAATTTCTCCTTTTGGCTTGTAATTCTACTACAAAGGTGAAGTAGTGGAAAGCTTGTTTGAGCAATGTACCATGATTTCAGTACCTGGAGTTTTAATGTATAAGTCTTGGTTAGAAGGTTGTTTGCATACATTTTCTGATGCATTAATTCATCATATGCATATAGCTAGGCATGCTTAGGACCAAATCCTAGGCATGCCAGTTTCAATTGTCTGTGGATTAGTGGCCTAAAGTTCTTGACCATCACAGATGGGGTTATAATATATTATGGCTGGTCTGAGGTGCATTATGCTCCAAGACACCACGCACAAGCACTGCAACAACTGAGTTTGATGAGACTCAATTTAAGGATCTTGCTACATCCAATTCGTATGTTGGAATCTTTTCCGTTTCTACAATCGTTTATAAAAAGAAAAAAAAAGTCCTAAATAAGGTGCATGAAGTTTCCACAATCGTTAGTATTCATTTACAAAGAAAAGATGAGCCTCCAGTGGCAGAGCCACGTTGGAGCCCCTAGCTTTTTGAATTTTCTTCTAACACTGACCCAAGTATGCAGCAAAATCACTAACTTAAACAAAAATTTCCTTACTGGCCCCCCTCAAATTTTAGTTAGAATCTGGCTTACTCTTTTTTTTTTTTTGGTTGAATTTGACCTATCAAAATCTAAAATTTAGATCCTAAACATCTATAATTGGCCCATCAAAATTTTAAGTAATCCAGAAAAACCCAACAATTAAATTGGTAAAAAAATAAAACCAAAAAACAAAATACCCATAAGATGACCCATTACTCAGCCCCTTGGCCATCTAAATGCTATAAAAAAAATAAAAATTCTCCCACGTTCCAAATCACCAAAGATCAACATTAAAAATAAAATCAAAACAAAACAAATGTCTTTGTTACACTCTTGCGCTGCCAGTCTCCTTGTTGTTAGCTCATGGTCGTCAACTCGGCTTCAGGCTTCTGTTCTCCAGTGCAAACTGAAACCACCATGTATCTCTCTCTCTCTTGCTCTTTTTGTGTTTATTTGTTTATTGCCAAAGACAGTGTCAGCATCACATAGTGTTTAGGGGGTTCATTTGAACCCCCTGACTTGGGGAATCTTTTTTTTTTTTTTTTTTTTAACATATAATATTTTAAAGTTTTTGTTTTGATCACCCTAAATTGAAAAATTGAACCCCTGGAAGAAACCCAATAACAAATCAATTCAACACTAACATTTATCTTAGTCTTTTTAAACAAAAAGAAAAATCATTAACAAACCAATTTGATCTAAAATCTGATAATAAAATAATAGCAAATCCAACAAAAAAAATTTAATTATTTTTTGATTTTAAATTTCAGGAAAAAAAATTAAGTGGTCAGTAAAGTGTAAACAACTAACACTAAAAAATAATTAAGTGTAAGGTAGTGAAAGCAGGAACTATTATTGTGTTGAATTCTTAATAGAGTAATACAAAAGACAAAAAAAAAAAAAAATTAATGAGTTATAAAGACTAATAAGTTATCAAAGTTGAGTTGAATGGTTAAATAATTAAAATAATTGAAAAGAGAAAAGACAAAAACTAATAAATAATAAATTAAAATATTCTAAGCAATAATAATTAAAGTTCACTTAACAATAATAATTAATAACTTTATTATAGTAAGAAAGAATAGATGATTTCCAAAATTTAATATCTTCAATATACTAAGAAACAATTTGCTTAATAAACTTATAGTTTATCCTTTATTATCTTGTTGTACTATGGATGAATTTTTAATAAGGAAATCACACATATCTCAAGATTCATTTTCTACTTATAATTTATTATCTCAAAGAACTCGTGTTGGCTTGAAAAATCTTCGTTCTAATCATAGGTTGTGAAATATCTCATCTTATGATCTTAATGATCAAGATAAAATAAGAAGATATTATTTACAAAGGGGTCCTTGTCAACCTCTTCAACGGGAATTTGAACGACTCTCCTAAAAAATATTCCTAAAACTGCCACCAACTAAAGAGTAAAAACAAAAATGAACTGAATTTAGACATCAGTTTAGAACCTACCAACCAAACAACTAAAGTGGTTCTAGTTTACGTGTGCTGGCAAAGACTCTTATTGTATGCTCAGTGCTGTGTGTGGTAATTATTAACTAAATAGTATAGTTTCACTTTTGTATCCTTTACTATTTACGTTTTTTTTGTTGAGAATTTTACTCTTTACTTAATTATTAATTTATTAGTCAGATTTATTTTAGTTATTAATAATAATAACTAGATATAAAAATTCATCCTATTAGGATTTAAGAGTCTTTTTGTTATCCGACACTAATAATTGTTGTTGGATTTAGTATGTCTCTTTTGAACAAACATACTTCGTGATGGAAGGAGTATAACTAGAAAACTAAGTCAAATTATTTCTCCGAAAAAACAAAAAAGGGAAGTTCAATTTGAAAAGGTCCTTACTCCTTAATTAGTTTAGCATTCGTCAAAGCCTGTATTTCCTATCAAAGGGTTTTTAATTAGAAGGCCATATATTTGAAGTACTCCTTCATGCATGATTCTTCATTTTGCAATAATTTTTCCTCTACAGATTACTTGAACAACAATGGCATGAGGTATGCTAATTTCTTCCACTATTTTCGATTTCTCACATGTGGTATCAAAGCCAACTTATGCTTTGTTGTTCGGTAAATTCGATAATTTGGTCTTAGAAATTCTATAATTTAGTGATCATGGAATATGCGAGTTTCTGCATGTGCAAACACAGGGCTGAGTAAACATTTTGAAATTTCTATAATTTCTATTGCCATGATTTTTGAGTGCCCGTGGATTGTTGTTTTGATTGCCAGGCGTAAAGTCAAAAGGTTAAATAACCAATGTTGACAAACTTTAATCTTTCATATTGGAATATTGTGGGGTTTATATATATATAAATATATTTATTTATTTATTTATTTTAGGACGATTTTGGGTTATTATTATATGTGCGTTCTTGACTCTTTTAAAAAGATTTTATTGCTTACATTGCACATTTTGCAAAGATCTGTTGCATATTTCTATTACGGGATTTTCTTTTTATCCCAAGTTTGTGCACATGCAATTTTTGTAATGCTATTGTCAATCTTTGAGTATGCAATTATTGTATTCGAATGGCTACTGGAATGATACATCAGTTTCAGGTGCAATTATTTTACAAAATAAATAGGTTATATATGAAATTTTGATTATATCTTTAAATAAATGATATGTTTAAGTGTGCTTATTGTTCTTTGCACATATCTTGTATGGAAATATCATTGTTTGGTTTGTTTTACTTTAAATTGCTATGATCATATGAGGTTTAATTAATTGATTGTATAACGATTTTTGAATTAGTGAATATCAAAATGAAGTTGTCTTGAACTTAAATAGTTTGGTGGTTGGAGTTTAGCAACCAAAAAAAAAAAAAAAAAATTCGGTGATTGGACTTGGAGTGCTTCCTTTAACGAAAATGTCTTGAATAAAGTGCAAACCTAAACACCCACAATATGTCAATAAATTTGAATAAAATTTGGATGAAACCAATTAGGTCCAAAACCTTTCATTGGATGCATGTAACAATAAAGCCACTTTAACTTCATCATGCATCGGAGATAATCTTGATTAAAAATCCCTAACAAGGGGAGATAACACCTTGGGTAGTTAAAATATCATATAAAGATATCACTAAATTCAAAAAGCTTAAGCTCAATAAATATAAGTTCAACTATGTTATATTAACTATTCATTCTTATATCTCAACAATAGTAGCATTTTAGATTGGGTGTAACAAAGTTAAAGGAGGGGCAGTGGGAATAGTCGTGGAAAAAAGCTATGTAAGGTTTTGATAAACAAAGAAAGAAAGAGCCTTGTTGCAAGTTGGAAAGGAATGTGTTGGGCTATCTAAAGCTTGGTTTTGAGTTCAATTTGATTTGGACCCAATCCGATTTGAAAGCATTCCAGTTTTAAATGAGTTTTTTTTGTGAGACTTAGTCCATGGAGCGAAGTTTTGGACCTATTTTTTAGGATATATATATATATATATATATATTGCTGCTTCAAAATAAGGGTTTGATGTATTGCAATTTATAAGCCACCTCGGTATTATTCTCTTTGACATGGTAAAAATCACAATATTCTCTTTGACATAGCGAAAATCGCTGAACTTCATGGACATAGACATATTGTCGAATTGTGAAACTCCATGGATGTAGACATATTGTTGAAGGAATCAACATAGCTAACTAGGTAAGATGAGTTCATGAAGTGCAAAAGGACAAAAGGTCTCATCTTATTGATTGGTTTCTATTTTTGACACTACCCACTTTGATGAGCTTTAATATTAGAGTAATACTAGAGACACATAAAATGACATTACTCTTAATATTAACAAAGACAAATATGCTTTAATTTAATGAGATGTATGTTACTCCAGGAACACTGCAGGAGTACTTCATTAGCCATACTGTGAAAGAAAAAGGCATTCTAGATCTTTATGTTGAAGCCTTTGACACTCTTCATGCATACTAGTTTATATAATGCACCATGACATCAAGTTATGTATTGTATAATTGCAAAATATTTATATACTCTCATGCAAACTATTTTGAATAATTCTTCTTGACAACACTTTTTGTTCTTTCTTTCTATTGAACTTGATGCCTTTGAGTCCTCTCTAAGGCAAAGTTATCTGTTCTGGGAAAAATAAGAGATGGATGTGCAAGAGCAGACAGCTAGTCTTCAATCACCACTAATTCCAATAGCTGAAGAAAATGGTGTAAAATTTACAAAGAAAATCAACAAAGATGAGATTGTAGAGGAGGCGAAGAAGCAGCTGTGGTTAGCAGGGCCACTTGTGTCCGTTAATCTGCTGGTGAATTGCTTACAGGTGATTTCAGTTATGTGTGTGGGTCATCTAGGAGAGCTAGCACTTTCTGGTGCTGCCATGGCCACTTCCTTTGCAACAGTCACTGGTTACAGCTTTTTGGTATGTATGAATATCATCTCACTATTTATCTTTTGAAGTTTTGAGTTATATTTTGCCAATCTAACATAAGCGACATTCGCATTGTTACTTTGGAAAAAAAATTGATTATAATCGTTCTTGGAAGATATGTAACTTTTTTTTTTTGGTACACTGACGGAACGCCAATCCAAATCTTTTATGTAACAAGAAAGATGTATCAGTTAGTTCCTGTCCACCTCTTTAACTAAACTGAACTAAATTCCTAGTTTCATCCCTGATTGATAGATTGGAATGGGAAGTGCATTAGACACATACTGTGGTCAGGCCTATGGTGCAAAACAGTATCGAATGCTCGGTATACATGCGCAGAGAGCCATGATTGTTCTTCTACTGTCCTGCATTCCCATTACACTTATATGGGCCAAAGCTCGTCACATTCTTGTATTCTTGAGACAAGATCCAGAAATTTCAGCTGCAGCTGGACTTTATGCTCGCTTCCTGATACCCTGCATTTTTGGTTATGCGATCGTTCAATGTCATGTCAGATTCTTACAAGCCCAAAATAATGTACTTCCTATGATGGTTAGCTCAGGCATTTCAACATTATCACACTTATTCACTTGTTGGATTCTTGTATTTAAGTGCGGCCTTGGAAGTAAAGGTGCTGCTTTGGCGAATGGCATCTCTTATTGGATCAATGCATTGTTATTGATGGCTTATGTTCAAACATCTCCTTCGTGTAAGAACACATGGGGTGGATTTTCAAAGGAGGCCTTTTATGGAATCTATCAGTTTCTAAAAATATCAATTCCCTCAACTATAATGAATACGTAAGTTTCTGACTCTAACTGTTATAGTACTTATTTATAAGTATGTTTTTCCAAGATTAAATTTTGTGGAACAGCTTGGAAATCTGGTCTTTTGAAATGATGGTTCTTTTATCTGGCCTTCTCCCTAATCCAAAGCTTGAAACATCAGTGATGTCAATCAGGTTTGTACTACTTAAACTGATTCTATGAACATTGCCTGCTAATGAAAAGTGTTTCCAAAAATAATTTCATTATGTACTAACCAGCTGTGGTGTATTTTAGCTTTAACACATGTGCATTGGCTTATATGTTACCCCTGGGGCTGGGTAGTACAACAAGGTGAATCTGAGCTCAATTAGGCTATTGCATTACTACCTCTAATATCTGCATCTTTTTGTACCAATGTATGTTTTTTTTTTTTTTTTTGGATCTTTTTTCTGTTAGTTTAGCATAAGAGTTTCAAATGAGTTGGGTTCTGGGAGACCACAAACAGCTCGCCTAGCGGTTCGTGTTGCTCTATCCATGGTTGCTATAGAGGGCATTCTGGTTGGAACGGCCTTAATATTGGGTCGTAATGTTTGGGGTTACAGTTACAGCAAGGAAGAAGAAGTTGTAAGATATCTGAGAGAAATGTTACTCTTGGTCGCAATATCCCACGTTTTCGATGGTCTTCAATCTGTGCTATCAGGTCTGCAGCAAACTTGTTTTATTTATTTATAATAATTCAATAGTTAGGGAAAGAGGAATTTGAACACTAGACATATCCGTAAGAAATACAAAAATGTGTCGGTTCAACTACAAGACTCATTCTTTCCATTCAGTCTAAACATTTAAATTTATTTTATGCATTAGTCTGTGCGACACCTTGGGGTAAATCTATAAGGACTATCAATTTTTAAAAGAATTTGTATATTTGCTCTAAAAGTCTATTTTTGAGGACACTTAGACCATCATTAGGAGAAAATTGGGTTTAATGAATGTAATTTTCTTTGGTTATAATTTGATTGAAAATTTCAGGCGCTGCTAGAGGATGTGGATGGCAAAAGATTGGGGCCTTGGTTAATCTAGGAGCTTATTATCTTATAGGCATTCCCATAGCTATAACGTTAGCTTTTGTCTACCATACTGGTGTGAAGGTGACTTCATATCTTTCCCTTTCTTTGCCTTCTTTTCCTTTTTTCGGTTAATCTTATTTTGGATCTAATCCACAGGGACTCTTGATGGGAATCATAATGGCACTGTTCATGCAAGCACTACTCCTTTGGATAGTTACTCTATGCAGTGATTGGGAGAAAGAAATAATCTACTTTGACATAAAAATTTACTTATATCATCGTCCATCAACTTCATCTGATGGTTCACTTTCTTTGTTTTGTAGGTGAAGAAAGCAGCTGATAGAGTTCATATCAGTCCTGAAGATGTATTACAACAAGAGTGAGTTTAGTTCAGCTTTTTGAAAAAGTGGGTTTTTCAAAGAGTATGATATGAAATTAGGTTTTTTTTTATTTTTTTTTATTTTTAAGTTGAGTGTTTGGTAAAAACTATTAAAAAATATTTTCTGAAAAAGTTGAGTATTTGATTAGTACTTATAAAAGTGACGGTTTGAGTTGTAAATTACCCAAAATGACAATGTATAAATAAAGGGGTTTATTTCATACTTAAATCAACTACTTAATAATATTTATTAAAAAAAAACTACTTAATAATAATAATAATAACAACAATAATTTATTGTTAACTAAAATTTGTTGTAAAAATATTTTTATAATATTTTCACAACAAATCATACATGATAAGTTGTTACTGATTTTAATTTGAATACACCACTTAAATTATTTTTTTTCACTAATATTAACTAGTTACAACCCACCACTTAAAATTTATTGTGAAAATATTATAGTAATATTTCTTAGATTAAGTTTTTTATTTTTTATTTTATTTTATTTTTCTCTTTTCTCTTTTTCTTTCATCCACACGTTATTTATATATTTTTTTCCTCTTTTTTTCTCCTCCACACACGCATTCTTTACCTTCTCCCTATCTTCACTTTTGACTTTTCCTTGTACTTTTCTTCTTCACCAGACTACTATCATTTCATCCACTCTCATTTCAAAACATACCATTTCTTTTTTCTCTTTTTCTACTTTCCTCCACACATTCAACCACACAGCCCACACCTACGTACTTCTTCACCTGGATCTTTTTTATTCTTTTCTTCTTCTCTAAATTCAACCACACATAGCTCACACCCACGCACTTCTTCATCTTGATCTTCACATGTAATTTCTCTTAATTTCACCAAAAATCTTTAATACCTCTCTCAGCCCACACCCACGCACTTTTTCACCTTGATCTTCACAGGTAATTTCTCTTATTTTCTGTGTTTGTCTTCAGTTTTCATTGTATTTTGTGGTTAGTGAGATGAGGGTAATTTGGGTCATTTCTTGCATTTCCAACGGTAATATTGATCAAAAGCGCTTTTGCGACCTACCCGCATGTTTTAGCTCAATTCTTTGCATTTCAAAAGGCAGCTTTTTTGAAAAAACACGTTTTGAAACATTACCAAACGCTTGACTTTCATTTTTGCTCTCAAAAAGTGTGTTTTGGCTTCTAAAAGCCGAAACAAACGAGTACTAAAGCTTGTTCAAAAGCAATAGAAAATGGTTGCAGACATGAATTAGAAGATGTTAGGGATTTCTACTTTGGTTGTATGAAATTACAAATATTAGAACTAAGTTGAATATTAGGGTCTGTTTGGATACTGCTTATTGCTAAAAACTAAAAACTAAAAATATTATAGTAAAATAATTTTTAAATATGTGAATAGTACCGTGAGACCCAGTTTTAATGAAAATTTTGTTGAATTTCGTACTTGTGAGTCTCATGAACAGTGCACGGGACCCACTGTTTAAACAACAGACGTAAACGCTATCCAAACTCCACCTTAGTATAATTATGCTTGAGTCTCAATTGTTACAGTCATTCACCATATATAACATATAATTAATAGCACAATAACACGCGATATAGTAACCCAGAGAAAACTAA
>NW_022154839.1:0-49764 GCF_001633185.2 Quercus lobata
TCGCTCTTTCTCGGCCTATCTCATCCCGTTTCGGCTAAAAATATTGCCGGAAAGAGTGTTTTTAATTTTTTGAATTTTTTTGCTATTTTATTTCGCAATTTTCTTCCCCGGGCCGAGTATGAACGAAATTCGGGACTAAAACTTTTTTTTCACTTTTTCGGCCTATCTCATCCCGTGTTTGCTAAAAATAATGCCGGAAAGAGTTTTTTTAATTTTTTGATTTTTATTTCTATTTTTTTGGTATTTTCTTGCCCAGATCGAGTAGGAACAGAATTCTGGGCTAAACTTTTTTTTTCTTTCTCGGCCAATCTAATCCTGTTTTGGCTAGAAATAACACTGGAAAGGGGTTTTTTAATTTTTTAAATTTTTTTGCTATTTTTTTCAAAATTTTCTTGCTCGGGTCGAGAATGAATGGAATTCGGGACTAAAATTTTTTTTCCTCTTTCTCGGCCTATCTCATTCCGTTTTCCCTAGAAATAATGCTGGAATGAGGTTTTTTAATTTTTTGAATTTTTTTGCTCTTTTTTTTTCGGAATTTTCTTCCTAGGGCCGAGTATGAACAGAATTCAGGACTAAAATTTTTTTCGCTCTTTCTCGGCCGATCTTATCCTGTTTTGACTAAAAATAATGCCAGAAAGAGGTTTTTTAATTTTTTGAATCTTTTTGCTATTTTTTTCGCAATTTTCTTCCTAGGGCCGAGTATGAACGGAATTCGGGACTAAAATTTTTCTCTCCTTCCCGGCCTATCTCATCCCGTTTTGGCTAAAAATAACGCCGGAAAGGGGTTTTTTAATTTTTTGATTTTTATTTCTATTTTTTTTGGTATTTTCCTGCCCGGATCGAGTAGGAACAGAATTCTGGGCGAAATTTTTTTTTTCTCTTTCTCGGCCAATCTCTTCCCGTTTTCCGTAGAAATAATGCCGGAATGAGGTTTTTCAATTTTTTGAATTTTTTTGCTTTTTTTTTTTTTTCGGAATTTTCTTGCCGGGGTCGTGTATGAACGGAATTCGGGACTAAAATGTTTTCCGTTCTATCTCGGCCTATCTCATCCCCGTTTTGGCTAAAAATAATACCGGAAAGAGGTTTTTTAATTTTATGAATTTTATTGATATTTTTTTTGGAATTTTCTTGCCGGGGTAGAGTATGAACGGAATTCGGGACTAAAATTTTTTTCACTCTTTCTCGGTCTATCTCATCCCATTTTGGCTAAAAATAATGCCGGAAAGAGGTTTTTTAATTTTTTCATTTTTATTTCTATTTTTTTTGGTATTTTCTTGCCCAGATCGAGTAGGAACAGAATTCTGGGCTAAATTTTTTTTTTCTTTCTCGGCCAATCTAATCCTGTTTTGGCTAAAATTAATGCTGGGAAGGGGTTTTTTAATTTTTTAAATTTTTTTGCTATTTTTTTTGCAATTTTCTTGCTCTGGTCGAGAATGAATGGAATTCAAGACTAAATTTTTTTTTCTCTTTCTCGGCCTATGTCATTCCGTTTTCCCTAGAAATAATGCTGGAATGAGGTTTTTGAATTTTTTTGCTTTTTTTTTTTTTCGGAATTTTCTTGCCGGCGTCAAGTATGAACGGAATTCGGGACTAAAATTTTTTTCGCTCTTTCTCGGCCTATCTCATTCTGTTTTAGCTAAAAATAATACCGGAAAGATGTTTCTTAATTTTTTGAATTTTTTTGCTATTTTTTTCAGAATTTTTCTTCCGGGGTCGAGTGTGAACGGAATTCGGGACTAAATTTTTTTTCGCTCTTTCTCGGCCTATCTCATCCCGTTTTGGCTGAAAATAATGCCGGAAAGAGGTTTTTTAATTTTTTGAATCTTTTTGCTATTTTTTTTGCAATTTTCTTCCCAGGGCCGAGTATGAACGGAATTCGGGACTAAAAGTTTTCTCTCTTTCTAGGCCTATCTCATCCCGTCTCGGCCATAAATATTGCCGGAAAGAGGGTTTTTAATTTTTTAAATTTTTTTGCTATTTTATTTCGCAATTTTCTTCCCCGGGCCAAGTATGAACGGAATTCGGGACTAAAATTTTTTTCGCTCTTTCTCGGCCTATCTCATCCCTTTTTGGCTAAAAATAATGCCGGAAAGAGGTTTTATAATTTTTTGAATCTTTTTGCTATTTTTTTCGCAATTTTCTTCCCAGGGCCGAGTATGAACGGAATTTGGGACTAAAATTTTTTTCGCTCTTTCTCGGCCTATCTCATCCCGTTTTGGCTAAAAATATTGCCGGAAAGAGTGTTTTTAATTTTTTGAATTTTTTTGCTATTTTATTTCGCAATTTTCTTCCCCGGGCCGAGTATGAACGAAATTCGGGACTAAAACTTTTTTTTCACTTTTTCGGCCTATCTCATCCCGTGTTTGCTAAAAATAATGCCGGAAAGAGGTTTTTTAATTTTATGAATTTTATTGATATTTTTTTTGGAATTTTCTTGCCGGGGTAGAGTATGAACGGAATTCGGGACTAAAATTTTTTTCACTCTTTCTCGGTCTATCTCATCCCATTTTGGCTAAAAATAATGCCGGAAAGAGGTTTTTTAATTTTTTCATTTTTATTTCTATTTTTTTTGGTATTTTCTTGCCCAGATCGAGTAGGAACAGAATTCTGGGCTAAATTTTTTTTTTCTTTCTCGGCCAATCTAATCCTGTTTTGGCTAAAATTAATGCTGGGAAGGGGTTTTTTAATTTTTTAAATTTTTTTGCTATTTTTTTTGCAATTTTCTTGCTCTGGTCGAGAATGAATGGAATTCAAGACTAAAATTTTTTTTTCTCTTTCTCGGCCTATGTCATTCCGTTTTCCCTAGAAATAATGCTGGAATGAGGTTTTTGAATTTTTTTGCTTTTTTTTTTTTTCGGAATTTTCTTGCCGGCGTCAAGTATGAACGGAATTCGGGACTAAAATTTTTTTCGCTCTTTCTCGGCCTATCTCATTCTGTTTTAGCTAAAAATAATACCGGAAAGATGTTTCTTAATTTTTTGAATTTTTTTGCTATTTTTTTTCAGAATTTTTCTTCCGGGGTCGAGTGTGAACGGAATTCGGGACTAAAATTTTTTTCGCTCTTTCTCGGCCTATCTCATCCCGTTTTGGCTAAAAATATTGCCGGAAAGAGTGTTTTTAATTTTTTGAATTTTTTTGCTATTTTATTTCGCAATTTTCTTCCCCGGGCCGAGTATGAACGAAATTCGGGACTAAAACTTTTTTTTCACTTTTTCGGCCTATCTCATCCCGTGTTTGCTAAAAATAATGCCGGAAAGAGGTTTTTTAATTTTTTGATTTTTATTTCTATTTTTTTGGTATTTTCTTGCCCAGATCGAGTAGGAACAGAATTCTGGGCTAAACTTTTTTTTTCTTTCTCGGCCAATCTAATCCTGTTTTGGCTAGAAATAACACTGGAAAGGGGTTTTTTAATTTTTTTGCTATTTTTTTCAAAATTTTCTTGCTCGGGTCGAGAATGAATGGAATTCGGGACTAAAATTTTTTTTCCTCTTTCTCGGCCTATCTCATTCCGTTTTCCCTAGAAATAATGCTGGAATGAGGTTTTTTAATTTTTTGAATTTTTTTGCTCTTTTTTTTTCGGAATTTTCTTCCTAGGGCCGAGTATGAACGGAATTCGGGACTAAAATTTTTTTCGCTCTTTCTCGGCCGATCTTATCCTGTTTTGACTAAAAATAATGCCAGAAAGAGGTTTTTTAATTTTTTGAATCTTTTTGCTATTTTTTTCGCAATTTTCTTCCTAGGGCCGAGTATGAACGGAATTCGGGACTAAAATTTTTCTCTCCTTCCCGGCCTATCTCATCCCGTTTTGGCTAAAAATAACGCCGGAAAGGGGTTTTTTAATTTTTTGATTTTTATTTCTATTTTTTTTGGTATTTTCCTGCCCGGATCGAGTAGGAACAGAATTCTGGGCGAAATTTTTTTTTTCTCTTTCTCGGCCAATCTCTTCCCGTTTTCCGTAGAAATAATGCCGGAATGAGGTTTTTCAATTTTTTGAATTTTTTTGCTTTTTTTTTTTTTTCGGAATTTTCTTGCCGGGGTCGTGTATGAACGGAATTCGGGACTAAAATGTTTTCCGTTCTATCTCGGCCTATCTCATCCCCGTTTTGGCTAAAAATAATACCGGAAAGAGGTTTTTTAATTTTATGAATTTTATTGATATTTTTTTTGGAATTTTCTTGCCGGGGTAGAGTATGAACGGAATTCGGGACTAAAATTTTTTTCACTCTTTCTCGGTCTATCTCATCCCATTTTGGCTAAAAATAATGCCGGAAAGAGGTTTTTTAATTTTTTCATTTTTATTTCTATTTTTTTTGGTATTTTCTTGCCCAGATCGAGTAGGAACAGAATTCTGGGCTAAATTTTTTTTTTCTTTCTCGGCCAATCTAATCCTGTTTTGGCTAAAATTAATGCTGGGAAGGGGTTTTTTAATTTTTTAAATTTTTTTGCTATTTTTTTTGCAATTTTCTTGCTCTGGTCGAGAATGAATGGAATTCAAGACTAAATTTTTTTTTTTCTCTTTCTCGGCCTATGTCATTCCGTTTTCCCTAGAAATAATGCTGGAATGAGGTTTTTGAATTTTTTTGCTTTTTTTTTTTTTCGGAATTTTCTTGCCGGCGTCAAGTATGAACGGAATTCGGGACTAAAATTTTTTTCGCTCTTTCTCGGCCTATCTCATTCTGTTTTAGCTAAAAATAATACCGGAAAGATGTTTCTTAATTTTTTGAATTTTTTTGCTATTTTTTTTCAGAATTTTTCTTCCGGGGTCGAGTGTGAACGGAATTCGGGACTAAATTTTTTTTCGCTCTTTCTCGGCCTATCTCATCCCGTTTTGGCTGAAAATAATGCCGGAAAGAGGTTTTTTAATTTTCTGAATCTTTTTGCTATTTTTTTTGCAATTTTCTTCCCAGGGCCGAGTATGAATGGAATTCGGGACTAAAAGTTTTCTCTCTTTCTAGGCCTATCTCATCCCGTCTCGGCCATAAATATTGCCGGAAAGAGGGTTTTTAATTTTTTAAATTTTTTTACTATTTTATTTCGCAATTTTCTTCCCCGGGCCAAGTATGAACGGAATTCGGGACTAAAATTTTTTTCGCTCTTTCTCGGCCTATCTCATCCCTTTTTGGCTAAAAATAATGCCGGAAAGAGGTTTTATAAGTTTTTGAATCTTTTTGCTATTTTTTTCGCAATTTTCTTCCCAGGGCCGAGTATGAACGGAATTTGGGACTAAAATTTTTTTCCCTCTTTCTCGGCCTATCTCATCCCGTTTTGGCTAAAAATATTGCCGGAAAGAGTGTTTTTAATTTTTTGAATTTTTTTGCTATTTTATTTCGCAATTTTCTTCCCCGGGCCGAGTATGAACGAAATTCGGGACTAAAACTTTTTTTTCACTTTTTCGGCCTATCTCATCCCGTGTTTGCTAAAAATAATGCCGGAAAGAGGTTTTTTAATTTTATGAATTTTATTGATATTTTTTTTGGAATTTTCTTCCCGGGGTAGAGTATGAACGGAATTCGGGACTAAAATTTTTTTCACTCTTTCTCGGTCTATCTCATCCCATTTTGGCTAAAAATAATGCCGGAAAGAGGTTTTTTAATTTTTTCATTTTTATTTCTATTTTTTTTGGTATTTTCTTGCCCAGATCGAGTAGGAACAGAATTCTGGGCTAAATTTTTTTTTTCTTTCTCGGCCAATCTAATCCTGTTTTGGCTAAAATTAATGCTGGGAAGGGGTTTTTTAATTTTTTAAATTTTTTTGCTATTTTTTTTGCAATTTTCTTGCTCTGGTCGAGAATGAATGGAATTCAAGACTAAAATTTTTTTTTCTCTTTCTCGGCCTATGTCATTCCGTTTTCCCTAGAAATAATGCTGGAATGAGGTTTTTGAATTTTTTTGCTTTTTTTTTTTTCGGAATTTTCTTGCCGGCGTCAAGTATGAACGGAATTCGGGACTAAAATTTTTTTCGCTCTTTCTCGGCCTATCTCATTCTGTTTTAGCTAAAAATAATACCGGAAAGATGTTTCTTAATTTTTTGAATTTTTTTGCTATTTTTTTCAGAATTTTTCTTCCGGGGTCGAGTGTGAACGGAATTCGGGACTAAATTTTTTTTCGCTCTTTCTCGGCCTATCTCATCCCGTTTTGGCTGAAAATAATGCCGGAAAGAGGTTTTTTAATTTTTTGAATCTTTTTGCTATTTTTTTTGCAATTTTCTTCCCAGGGCCGAGTATGAACGGAATTCGGGACTAAAAGTTTTCTCTCTTTCTAGGCCTATCTCATCCCGTCTCGGCCATAAATATTGCCGGAAAGAGGGTTTTTAATTTTTTAAATTTTTTTGCTATTTTATTTCGCAATTTTCTTCCCCGGGCCAAGTATGAACGGAATTCGGGACTAAAATTTTTTTCGCTCTTTCTCGGCCTATCTCATCCCTTTTTGGCTAAAAATAATGCCGGAAAGAGGTTTTATAATTTTTTGAATCTTTTTGCTATTTTTTTCGCAATTTTCTTCCCAGGGCCGAGTTGAACGGAATTTGGGACTAAAATTTTTTTCCCTCTTTCTCGGCCTATCTCATCCCGTTTTGGCTAAAAATATTGCCGGAAAGAGTGTTTTTAATTTTTTGAATTTTTTTGCTATTTTATTTCGCAATTTTCTTCCCCGGGCCGAGTATGAACGAAATTCGGGACTAAAACTTTTTTTTCACTTTTTCGGCCTATCTCATCCCGTGTTTGCTAAAAATAATGCCGGAAAGAGGTTTTTTAATTTTTTGATTTTTATTTCTATTTTTTTGGTATTTTCTTGCCCAGATCGAGTAGGAACAGAATTCTGGGCTAAACTTTTTTTTTCTTTCTCGGCCAATCTAATCCTGTTTTGGCTAGAAATAACACTGGAAAGGGGTTTTTTAATTTTTTAAATTTTTTTGCTATTTTTTTCAAAATTTTCTTGCTCGGGTCGAGAATGAATGGAATTCGGGACTAAAATTTTTTTTCCTCTTTCTCGGCCTATCTCATTCCGTTTTCCCTAGAAATAATGCTGGAATGAGGTTTTTTAATTTTTTGAATTTTTTTGCTCTTTTTTTTTCGGAATTTTCTTCCTAGGGCCGAGTATGAACGGAATTCGGGACTAAAATTTTTTTCGCTCTTTCTCGGCCGATCTTATCCTGTTTTGACTAAAAATAATGCCAGAAAGAGGTTTTTTAATTTTTTGAATCTTTTTGCTATTTTTTTCGCAATTTTCTTCCTAGGGCCGAGTATGAACGGAATTCGGGACTAAAATTTTTCTCTCCTTCCCGGCCTATCTCATCCCGTTTTGGCAAAAAATAACGCCGGAAAGGGGTTTTTTAATTTTTTGATTTTTATTTCTATTTTTTTTGGTATTTTCCTGCCCGGATCGAGTAGGAACAGAATTCTGGGCGAAATTTTTTTTTTCTCTTTCTCGGCCAATCTCTTCCCGTTTTCCGTAGAAATAATGCCGGAATGAGGTTTTTCAATTTTTTGAATTTTTTTGCTTTTTTTTTTTTTTCGGAATTTTCTTGCCGGGGTCGTGTATGAACGGAATTCGGGACTAAAATGTTTTCCGTTCTATCTCGGCCTATCTCATCCCCGTTTTGGCTAAAAATAATACCGGAAAGAGGTTTTTTAATTTTATGAATTTTATTGATATTTTTTTTGGAATTTTCTTGCCGGGGTAGAGTATGAACGGAATTCGGGACTAAAATTTTTTTCACTCTTTCTCGGTCTATCTCATCCCATTTTGGCTAAAAATAATGCCGGAAAGAGGTTTTTTAATTTTTTCATTTTTATTTCTATTTTTTTTTGGTATTTTCTTGCCCAGATCGAGTAGGAACAGAATTCTGGGCTAAATTTTTTTTTTCTTTCTCGGCCAATCTAATCCTGTTTTGGCTAAAATTAATGCTGGGAAGGGGTTTTTTAATTTTTTTAAATTTTTTTGCTATTTTTTTTGCAATTTTCTTGCTCTGGTCGAGAATGAATGGAATTCAAGACTAAAATTTTTTTTTCTCTTTCTCGGCCTATGTCATTCCGTTTTCCCTAGAAATAATGCTGGAATGAGGTTTTTGAATTTTTTTGCTTTTTTTTTTTTCGGAATTTTCTTGCCGGCGTCAAGTATGAACGGAATTCGGGACTAAAATTTTTTTCGCTCTTTCTCGGCCTATCTCATTCTGTTTTAGCTAAAAATAATACCGGAAAAGAGTGTTCTTATCTTTTGGAATTTTTTTGCTATTTTTTTCAGAATTTTTCTTCCGGGTCGAGTGTGAACGGAATTCGGGACTAAAATTTTTTTCGCTCTTTCTCGGCCTATCTCATCCCTTTTTGGCTAAAAATAATGCCGGAAAGAGGTTTTATAATTTTTTGAATCTTTTTGCTATTTTTTTCGCAATTTTCTTCCCAGGGCCGAGTATGAACGGAATTTGGGACTAAAATTTTTTTCGCTCTTTCTCGGCCTATCTCATCCCGTTTTGGCTAAAAATATTGCCGGAAAGAGTGTTTTTAATTTTTTGAATTTTTTTGCTATTTTATTTCGCAATTTTCTTCCCCGGGCCGAGTATGAACGAAATTCGGGACTAAAACTTTTTTTTCACTTTTTCGCCCTATCTCATCCCGTGTTTGCTAAAAATAATGCCGGAAAGAGGTTTTTTAATTTTTTGATTTTTATTTCTATTTTTTTGGTATTTTCTTGCCCAGATCGAGTAGGAACAGAATTCTGGGCTAAACTTTTTTTTTCTTTCTCGGCCAATCTAATCCTGTTTTGGCTAGAAATAACACTGGAAAGGGGTTTTTTAATTTTTTAAATTTTTTAAATTTTTTTGCTATTTTTTTCAAAATTTTCTTGCTCGGGTCGAGAATGAATGGAATTCGGGACTAAATTTTTTTTTCCTCTTTCTCGGCCTATCTCATTCCGTTTTCCCTAGAAATAATGCTGGAATGAGGTTTTTTAATTTTTTGAATTTTTTTGCTCTTTTTTTTTCGGAATTTTCTTCCTAGGGCCGAGTATGGACGGAATTCGGGACTAAAATTTTTTTCGCTCTTTCTCGGCCGATCTTATCCTGTTTTGACTAAAAATAATGCCAGAAAGAGGTTTTTTAATTTTTTGAATCTTTTTGCTATTTTTTTTCGCAATTTTCTTCCTAGGGCCGAGTATGAACGGAATTCGGGACTAAAATTTTTCTCTCCTTCCCGGCCTATCTCATCCCGTTTTGGCTAAAAATAACGCCGGAAAGGGGTTTTTTAATTTTTTGAATTTTTTTGCTATTTTTTTTTGTATTTTCTTGCCCAGATCGAGTTGGAACAGAATTCTGGGCTAAATTTTTTTTTTCTCTTTCTCGGCCTATCTAATCCTGTTTTGGCTAAAAATAATGCGGGAATGTGCTTTTTTAATTTTTTGAATTTTTTTTGCTATTTTTTTCGTTTTTTTTTCGGAATTTTCTTGCCGGGGTCGAGTAGGAACGGAATTCGGGACTAAAATTTTTTTCGCTCTATCACGGCCTATCTCATCCCGTTTTGGCTAAAAATAATACCAGAAAGAGGTTTCTTAATTTTTTGAATTTTATTACTATTTTTTTTTGGAATTTTCTTGCCGTGGTAGAGTATGAACAGAATTCGGGACTAAAATTTTTTTCGCTCTTTCTCGGCCAATCTCATCCTGTTTTGGCTAAAAATAATGCCGGAAAGAGGTTTTTTAATTTTTTGAATCTTTTTGCTATTTTTTTCGCAATTTTCTTCCCAGGGCCGAATATGAACGGAATTCGGGACTAAAATTTTTTTCGCTCTTTCTCGGCCTATCTCATCCCGTTTTTGCTAAAAATATTGCCGGAAAGAGTGTTTTTAATTTTTTGAATTTTTTTGCTATTTTATTTCGCAATTTTCTTCCTCGGGCCGAGTATGAACGAAATTCGGGACTAAAACTTTTCTTCCTCTTTTTTGGCCTATCTCATCCCGTGTTTGCTAAAAATAATGCCGGAAAGAGGTTTTTTAATTTTTTGATTTTTATTTCTATTTTTTTTGGTATTTTCTTGCCCAAATCGAGTAGGAACAGAATTCTGGGCTAAATTTTTTTTTTCTTTCTCGGCCAATCTAATCCTGTTTTGGCTAAAAATAACGCTAGGAAGGGGTTTTTTAATTTTTTAAATTTTTTTGCTATTTTTTTCAAAATTTTCTTGCTCGGGTCGAGAATGAATGGAATTCGAGACTAAAATTTTTTTTCCTCTTTCTTGGCCTATCTCATTCCGTTTTCCCTAGAAATAATGCTGGAATGAGGTTTTTTAATTTTTTGAATTTTTTTGCATTTTTTTTTTCGGAATTTTCTTGCCGGGGTCGAGTATGAACGGAATTCGGGACAAAAATTTTTTTCGCTCTTTCTCGGCCTGTCTCATCCCGTTTTGGCTGAAAATAATACCGGAAAGAGGTTTCTTAATTTTTTGAAATTTTTTGCTATTTTTTTCGGAATTTTCTTGCTGGGGTCGAGTATGAACGAAATTCGGGACGAAAATTTTTTTCGCACTTTCTTGACCTATCTCATCCCGTTTTGGCTAAAAATAATGCCGGAAAGAGGTTTTTTAGAATTTTGAATTCTTTTGCTATCTTTTTCGCAATTTTCTTCCCAGGGCCGAGTGTGAACGGAAGTCGGGACTAAAATTTTTCTCTCTTTCTAGGCCTATCTCATCCCGTCTTGGCTAAAAATATTGCCGGAAAGAGGTTTTTTAATTGTTTGAATTTTTTTGCTATTTTATTTCGCAATTTTCTTCCCCGGGCCGAGTATGAACGAAATTCGGGACTAAAACTTTTTTTTTCTCTTTTCGGCCTATCTCATCCCCTTTTTGCTAAAAATAATGCTGGAAAGAGGTTTTTTTAATTTTTTGATTTTTATTTCTATTTTTTTTGGTATTTTCTTGTCCGGATCGAGTAGGAAAAGAATTCTGGGCTAAATTTTTTTTTTCTCTTTCTCGACCTATCTAATCCTGTTTTCCCTAGAACTAATGCTGGAATGATTTTTTTTAATTTTTTCAATTTTTTTGCTATTTTTTTTCGGAATTTTCTTGCCGGGGTCGAGTATGAACGGAACTCGGGACTAAAATTTTTTTCGCTCTTTCTTGGCATATCTCATCCCGTATTGGCTAAAAATAATGCCAGAAAGAGGTTTTTTAATTTTTTTAAAGTTTTTTGCTATTTTTTTTGGAATTTTCTTGCCGGGGTCGAGTATGAACGGAATTCGGGACTAAAATTTTTTTCGCTCTTTCTTGGCCTATCTCATCCTGTTTTGGATAAAAATAATGCCGAAAAGAGGTTTTTTAATATTTTGAATTTTTTTGCTATCTTTTTCGCAATTTTCTTCCCAGGGCCGAGTATGAACGGAATTCGAGACTAAAATTTTTCTCTCTTTCTAGGCCTATCTGATCCCCCGTCTTGGCTAAAAATATTACCGGAAAGACGATTTTTAATTTTTTGAATTTTATTGCTATTTTATTTCGCAATTTTCTTCCCTGGGCTGAGTATGAACGAAATTCGGGACTAAAACTTTTTTTTTTTCTCCTTTTCAGCCTATCTCATCCCGTTCTTGCTAAGAAAAATGCCGGAAAGAGGTTTTTTAATTTTTTGATTTTTATTTCTATTTTTTTTGGTATTTTCCTGCCCGGATCGAGTAGGAACAGAATTCTGGGCGAAAATTTTTTTTTCTCTTTCTCGGCCTATCTCTTCCCGTTTTCCGTAGAAATAATGCCGGAATGAGGTTTTTCAATTTTTTGAATTTTTTTGTTTTTTTTTTTTGGAATTTTCTTGCCGGGGTCGTGTATGAACGGAATTCGGGACTAAAATGTTTTCCGTTCTATCTCGGCCTATCTCATCCCCGTTTTGGCTAAAAATAATACCGGAAAGAGGTTTTTTAATTTTATGAATTTTATTGCTATTTTTTTTGGAATTTTCTTGCCGGGGTAGAGTATGAACGGAATTCGGGACTAAAATTTTTTTCACTCTTTCTCGGTCTATCTCATCCCATTTTGGCTAAAAATAATGCTGGAAAGAGGTTTTTTAATTTTTTTCATTTTTATTTCTATTTTTTTTGGTATTTTCTTGCCCAGATCGAGTAGGAACAGAATTCTGGGCTAAATTTTTTTTTTCTTT
This sequence comes from Quercus lobata, assembly GCF_001633185.2. Lineage (NCBI taxonomy): Eukaryota > Viridiplantae > Streptophyta > Magnoliopsida > Fagales > Fagaceae > Quercus > Quercus lobata. The sequence goes on from NW_022154839.1 coordinate 12,125, forward strand.
CTCGGCCAATCTAATCCTGTTTTGGCTAAAATTAATGCTGGGAAGGGGTTTTTTAATTTTTTAAATTTTTTTGCTATTTTTTTTGCAATTTTCTTGCTCTGGTCGAGAATGAATGGAATTCAAGACTAAATTTTTTTTTTTCTCTTTCTCGGCCTATGTCATTCCGTTTTCCCTAGAAATAATGCTGGAATGAGGTTTTTGAATTTTTTTGCTTTTTTTTTTTTTCGGAATTTTCTTGCCGGCGTCAAGTATGAACGGAATTCGGGACTAAAATTTTTTTCGCTCTTTCTCGGCCTATCTCATTCTGTTTTAGCTAAAAATAATACCGGAAAGATGTTTCTTAATTTTTTGAATTTTTTTGCTATTTTTTTCAGAATTTTTCTTTCGGGGTCGAGTGTGAACGGAATTCGGGACTAAATTTTTTTCGCTCTTTCTCGGCCTATCTCATCCCGTTTTGGCTGAAAATAATGCCGGAAAGAGGGTTTTTAATTTTTTGAATCTTTTTGCTATTTTTTTCGCAATTTTCTTCCCAGGGCCGAGTATGAACGGAATTTGGGACTAAAATTTTTTTCGCTCTTTCTCGGCCTATCTCATCCCGTTTTGGCTAAAAATATTGCCGGAAAGAGTGTTTTTAATTTTTTGAATTTTTTTGCTATTTTATTTCGCAATTTTCTTCCCCGGGCCGAGTATGAACGAAATTCGGGACTAAAACTTTTTTTTCACTTTTTCGGCCTATCTCATCCCGTGTTTGCTAAAAATAATGCCGGAAAGAGGTTTTTTAATTTTTTGATTTTTATTTCTATTTTTTTGGTATTTTCTTGCCCAGATCGAGTAGGAACAGAATTCTGGGCTAAACTTTTTTTTTCTTTCTCGGCCAATCTAATCCTGTTTTGGCTAGAAATAACACTGGAAAGGGGTTTTTTAATTTTTTAAATGCTATTTTTTTCAAAATTTTCTTGCTCGGGTCGAGAATGAATGGAATTCGGGACTAAAATTTTTTTTCCTCTTTCTCGGCCTATCTCATTCCGTTTTCCCTAGAAATAATGCTGGAATGAGGTTTTTTAATTTTTTGAATTTTTTTGCTCTTTTTTTTTCGGAATTTTCTTCCTAGGGCCGAGTATGAACAGAATTCAGGACTAAAATTTTTTTCGCTCTTTCTCGGCCGATCTTATCCTGTTTTGACTAAAAATAATGCCAGAAAGAGGTTTTTTAATTTTTTGAATCTTTTTGCTATTTTTTTCGCAATTTTCTTCCTAGGGCCGAGTATGAACGGAATTCGGGACTAAAATTTTTCTCTCCTTCCCGGCCTATCTCATCCCGTTTTGGCTAAAAATAACGCCGGAAAGGGGTTTTTTAATTTTTTGAATTTTTTTGCTATTATTTTCGGAATTTTCTAGCCTAAGTTGAGAAAGAATGGAATTCGGGAATAAAATTTTTTAACCACTTTCTCGGTCTATCTCATCCCGTTTTCCCTAGAAATAATGCTGGAATGAGGTTTTTTAATTTTTTGAATTTGTTTGCTATTTTTCTCGGAATTTTATTGCCGGGGTCGAGTATGAACGGAATTCGGGACTTAAATTTTTTTCGCTCTTTCTCGGCCTATCTCATCCCGTTTTGGCTAAAAATAATGCCGGAAAGAGGTTTTTTAATTTTTTGAATCTTTTTGCTATTTTTTTCGCAATTTTCTTCCCAGGGCCGAGCATGATCGGAATTCAGGACTTAAATTTTTTTCGCTCTTTCTCGGCCTATCTCATCCCGTTTTGGCTAAAAATATTGCCGGAAAGAGTGTTTTTAATTTTTTGAATTTTTTTGCTATTTTATTTCGCAATTTTCTTCCCCGGGCTGAGTATGAACGAAATTCGGGACTAAAACTTTTTTTTCTCTTTTTCGGCCTATCTCATCCCGTGTTTGCTAAAAATAATGCCGGAAAGAGGTTTTTTAATTTTTTGATTTTTATTTCTATTTTTTTTGGTATTTTCTTGCCCAAATCGAGTAGGAACAGAATTCTGGGCTAAATTTTTTTTTTCTTTCTCGGCCAATCTAATCCTGTTTTGGCTAAAAATAACGCTAGGAAGGGGTTTTTTAATTTTTTAAATTTTTTTGCTACTTTTTTCGAAATTTTCTTGCTCGGGTCGAGAATGAACGGAATTCGAGACTAAAATTTTTTTTCCTCTTTCTTGGCCTATCTCATTCCGTTTTCCCTAGAAATAATGCTGGAATGAGGTTTTTTAATTTTTTGCATTTTTTTTTTCGGAATTTTCTTGCCGGGGTCGAGTATGAACGGAATTCGGGACAAAAATTTTTTTCGCTCTTTCTCGGCCTGTCTCATCCCGTTTTGGCTGAAAATAATACCGGAAAGAGGTTTCTTAATTTTTTGAAATTTTTTGCTATTTTTTTCGGAATTTTCTTGCTGGGGTCGAGTATGAACGAAATTCGGGACGAAAATTTTTTTCGCACTTTCTTGACCTGTCTCATCCCGTTTTGGCTAAAAATAATGCCGGAAAGAGGTTTTTTAGAATTTTGAATTCTTTTGCTATCTTTTTCGCAATTTTCTTCCCTGGGCCGAGTGTGAACGGAAGTCAGGACTAAAATTTTTCTCTCTTTCTAGGCCTATCTCATCCCGTCTTGGCTAAAAATATTGCCGGAAAGAGGTTTTTTAATTGTTTGAATTTTTTTGCTATTTTATTTCGCAATTTTCTTCCCCGGGCCGAGTATGAACGAAATTCGGGACTAAAACTTTTTTTTTCTCTTTTCGGCCTATCTCATCCCCTTTTTGCTAAAAATAATGCTGGAAAGAGGTTTTTTTAATTTTTTGATTTTTATTTCTATTTTTTTTGGTATTTTCTTGTCCGGATCGAGTAGGAACAGAATTCTGGGCTAAATTTTTTTTTTCTCTTTCTCGACCTATCTAATCCTGTTTTCCCTAGAACTAATGCTGGAATGATTTTTTTTAGTTTTTTCAATTTTTTTGCTATTTTTTTTCGGAATTTTCTTGCCGGGGTCGAGTATGAACGGAACTCGGGACTAAAATTTTTTTCGCTCTTTCTTGGCATATCTCATCCCGTATTGGCTAAAAATAATGCCAGAAAGAGGTTTTTTAATTTTTTTTAAAGTTTTTTGCTATTTTTTTTGGAATTTTCTTGCCGGGGTCGAGTATGAACGGAATTCGGGACTAAAATTTTTTTCGCTCTTTCTTGGCCTATCTCATCCTGTTTTGGATAAAAATAATGCCGAAAAGAGGTTTTTTAATATTTAGAATTTTTTTGCTATCTTTTTCGCAATTTTCTTCCCAGGGCCGAGTATGAACGGAATTCGAGACTAAAATTTTTCTCTCTTTCTAGGCCTATCTGATCCCCCGTCTTGGCTAAAAATATTACCGGAAAGACGATTTTTAATTTTTTGAATTTTATTGCTATTTTATTTCGCAATTTTCTTCCCTGGGCTGAGTATGAACGAAATTCGGGACTAAAACTTTTTTTTTTCTCCTTTTCAGCCTATCTCATCCCGTTCTTGCTAAGAAAAATGCCGGAAAGAGGTTTTTTAATTTTTTGATTTTTATTTCTATTTTTTTTGGTATTTTCCTGCCCGGATCGAGTAGGAACAGAATTCTGGGCGAAAATTTTTTTTTCTCTTTCTCGGCCTATCTCTTCCCGTTTTCCGTAGAAATAATGCCGGAATGAGGTTTTTCAATTTTTTGAATTTTTTTGTTTTTTTTTTTTGGAATTTTCTTGCCGGGGTCGTGTATGAACGGAATTCGGGACTAAAATGTTTTCCGTTCTATCTCGGCCTATCTCATCCCCGTTTTGGCTAAAAATAATACCGGAAAGAGGTTTTTTAATTTTATGAATTTTATTGCTATTTTTTTTGGAATTTTCTTGCCGGGGTAGAGTATGAACGGAATTCGGGACTAAAATTTTTTTCACTCTTTCTCGGTCTATCTCATCCCATTTTGGCTAAAAATAATGCCGGAAAGAGGTTTTTTAATTTTTTTCATTTTTATTTCTATTTTTTTTGGTATTTTCTTGCCCAGATCGAGTAGGAACAGAATTCTGGGCTAAATTTTTTTTTTCTTTCTCGGCCAATCTAATCCTGTTTTGGCTAAAATTAATGCTGGGAAGGGGTTTTTTAATTTTTAAAATTTTTTTGCTATTTTTTTTGCAATTTTCTTGCTCTGGTCGAGAATGAATGGAATTCGAGACTAAAATTTTTTTTTCTCTTTCTCGGCCTATGTCATTCCGTTTTCCCTAGAAATAATGCTGGAATGAGGTTTTTGAATTTTTTTGCTTTTTTTTTTTTTCGGAATTTTCTTGCCGGCGTCAGTATGAACGGAATTCGGGACTAAAATTTTTTTCGCTCTTTCTCGGCCTATCTCATTCCGTTTTAGCTAAAAATAATACCGGAAAGATGTTTCTTAATTTTTTGAATTTTTTTGCTATTTTTTTCAGAATTTTTCTTCCGGGGTCGAGTGTGAACGGAATTCGGGACTAAAATTTTTTTCGCTCTTTCTCGGCCTATCTCATCCCTGTTTTGGCTAAAAATAATGCCGGAAAGAGGTTTTATAATTTTTTGAATCTTTTTGCTATTTTTTTCGCAATTTTCTTCCCAGGGCCGAGTATGAACGGAATTTGGGACTAAAATTTTTTTCGCTCTTTCTCGGCCTATCTCATCCCGTTTTGGCTAAAAATATTGCCGGAAAGAGTGTTTTTAATTTTTTGAATTTTTTTGCTATTTTATTTCGCAATTTTCTTCCCCGGGCCGAGTATGAACGAAATTCGGGACTAAAACTTTTTTTTCACTTTTTCGGCCTATCTCATCCCGTGTTTGCTAAAAATAATGCCGGAAAGAGGTTTTTTAATTTTTTGATTTTTATTTCTATTTTTTTGGTATTTTCTTGCCCAGATCGAGTAGGAACAGAATTCTGGGCTAAACTTTTTTTTTCTTTCTCGGCCAATCTAATCCTGTTTTGGCTAGAAATAACACTGGAAAGGGGTTTTTTAATTTTTTAAATTTTTTAAATTTTTTTGCTATTTTTTTCAAAATTTTCTTGCTCGGGTCGAGAATGAATGGAATTCGGGACTAAATTTTTTTTTCCTCTTTCTCGGCCTATCTCATTCCGTTTTCCCTAGAAATAATGCTGGAATGAGGTTTTTTAATTTTTTGAATTTTTTTGCTCTTTTTTTTTCGGAATTTTCTTCCTAGGGCCGAGTATGGACGGAATTCGGGACTAAAATTTTTTTCGCTCTTTCTCGGCCGATCTTATCCTGTTTTGACTAAAAATAATGCCAGAAAGAGGTTTTTTAATTTTTTGAATCTTTTTGCTATTTTTTTTCGCAATTTTCTTCCTAGGGCCGAGTATGAACGGAATTCGGGACTAAAATTTTTCTCTCCTTCCCGGCCTATCTCATCCCGTTTTGGCTAAAAATAACGCCGGAAAGGGGTTTTTTAATTTTTTGAATTTTTTTGCTATTATTTTCGGAATTTTCTAGCCTAAGTTGAGAAAGAATGGAATTCGGGAATAAAATTTTTTAACCACTTTCTCGGTCTATCTCATCCCGTTTTCCCTAGAAATAATGCTGGAATGAGGTTTTTTAATTTTTTGAATTTGTTTGCTATTTTTTTCGGAATTTTATTGCCGGGGTCGAGTATGAACGGAATTCGGGACTAAAATTTTTTTCGCTCTTTCTCGGCCTATCTCATCCTGTTTTGGCTAAAAATAATGCCGGAAAGAGGTTTTTTAACTTTTTGAATCTTTTTGCTATTTTTTTTCGCAATTTTCTTCCCAGGGCCGAGTATGAACGGAATTCGGGACTAAAATTTTTTTCGCTCTTTCTCGGCCTATCTCATCCCGTTTTGGCTAAAAATAATGCCGGAAAGAGGTTTTTTAATTTTTTGAATCTTTTTGCTATTTTTTTCGCAATTTTCTTCCCAGGGCCGAGCATGAACGGAATTCGGGACTAAAATTTTTTTCGCTCTTTCTCGGCCTATCCCATCCCGTTTTGGCTAAAAATATTGCCGGAAAGGGTGTTTTTAATTTTTTGAATTTTTTTGCTATTTTATTTCGCAATTTTCTTCCCCGGGCTGAGTATGAACGAAATTCGGGACTAAAACTTTTTTTTCTCTTTTTCGGCCTATCTCATCCCGTGTTTGCTAAAAATAATGCCGGAAAGAGGTTTTTTAATTTTTTGATTTTTATTTCTATTTTTTTTTGTATTTTCTTGCCCAGATCGAGTTGGAACAGAATTCTGGGCTAAATTTTTTTTTTCTCTTTCTCGGCCTATCTAATCCTGTTTTGGCTAAAAATAATGCGGGAATGTGCTTTTTTAATTTTTTGAATTTTTTTTGCTATTTTTTTCGGAATTTTCTTGCTCGGGTCGAGAATGAATGGAATTCGGGACTAAAATTTTTTTCCCTCTTTCTCGGCGTACCTCATCCCGTTTCCGTAGAAATAATTCCGGAATGAGGTTTTTCAATTTTTGGAATATTTTTGCTTTTTTTTTTTCGGAATTTTCTTGCCGGGGTCGAGTAGGAACGGAATTCGGGACTAAAATTTTTTTCGCTCTATCACGGCCTATCTCATCCCGTTTTGGCTAAAAATAATACCAGAAAGAGGTTTCTCAATTTTTTGAATTTTATTGCCATTTTTTTTGGAATTTTCTTGCCGGGGTAGAGTATGAACAGAATTCGGGACTAAAATTTTTTTCGCTCTTTCTCAGCCAATCTCATCCTGTTTTGGCTAAAAATAATGCCGGAAAGAGGTTTTTTAATTTTTTGAATCTTTTTGCTATTTTTTTTCGCAATTTTCTTCCCAGGGCCGAGTATGAACGGAATTCGGGACTAAAATTTTTTTCGCTCTTTCTCGGCCTATCTCATCCCGTTTTTGCTAAAAATATTGCCGGAAAGAGTGTTTTTAATTTTTTGAATTTTTTTGCTATTTTCTTTCGCAATTTTCTTCCTCGGGCCGAGTATGAACGAAATTCGGGACTAAAACTTTTTTTCCTCTTTTTTGGCCTATCTCATCCCGTGTTTGCTAAAAATAATGCCGGAAAGAGGTTTTTTAATTTTTTTGATTTTTATTTCTATTTTTTTTGGTATTTTCTTGCCCAAATCGAGTAGGAACAGAATTCTGGGCAAAATTTTTTTTTCTTTCTCGGCCAATCTAATCCTGTTTTGGCTAAAAATAACGCTAGGAAGGGGTTTTTTAATTTTTTAAATTTTTTTGCTATTTTTTTCGAAATTTTCTTGCTCGGGTCGAGAATGAATGGAATTCGAGACTAAAATTTTTTTTCCTCTTTCATGGCCTATCTCATTCCGTTTTCCCTAGAAATAATGCTGGAATGAGGTTTTTTAATTTTTTGAATTTTTTTGCTTTTTTTTTTTTTTCGGAATTTTCTTGCCGGGGTCGAGTATGAACGGAATTCGGGACTAAAATTTTTTTCGCTCTTTCTCGGCCTATCTCATTCCCTTTTGGCTAAAAATAATACTGGAAAGATGTTTCTTAATTTTTTGAATTTTTTTGCTATTTTTTTTCGGAATTTTCCTGCCGGGGTCGAGTATGAACGGAATTCGGGACTAAATTTTTTTTCGCTCTTTCTTGGCCAATCTCATCTCGTTTTGGCTAAAAATAATGCCGGAAAGAGGTTTTTTAAATTTTTGAATCTTTTTGCTATTTTTTTCGCAATTTTCTTCCCAGGGCCGAGTATGAACGGAATTCGGGACTAAAAGTTTTCTCTCTTTCTAGGCCTATCTCATCCCGTCTCGGCCAAAAATATTGCCGGAAAGAGGGTTTTTAATTTTTTGAATTTTTTTGCTATTTTATTTCGCAATTTTCTTCCCCGGGCGGAGTATGAACGAAATTCAGGACTAAAACTTTTTTTCCTCTTTTTCGACCTATCTCATCCCGCGTTTGCTAAAAATAATGCCGAAAAGAGGTTTTTTAATTTTTTGATTTTGATTTCTTTTTTTTTTGGTATTTTCATGCCAGAATCGAGTAGGAACAGAATTCTGGGCTAGATTTTTTTTTTTTTTTTCTTTCTCAGCCCATCTAATCCTGTTTTGGCTAAAAATAATGCTGGAAAGGGGTATTTTAATTTTTAAAATTTTTTTGCTATTTTTTTCGGAATTTTCTTGCTCGGGTGGAGAATGAATGGAATTCGGGACTAAAATTTTTTTTCCTCTTTCTCGGCCTATCTCATTCCGTTTTCCCTAGAAATAATGCCGGAATGAGGTTTTTTAATTTTTTGAATTTTATTGCTATTTTTTTTAGAATTTTCTTGCCAGGATAGAGTATGAACGGAATTCGGGACTAAAATTTTTTTCGCTCTTTCTCGGCCTACCTCATCCCGTTTTGGCTAAAAATAATGCCGGAAAGAGGTTTTTTAATTATTTGAATCTTTTTTTCTATTTTTTTCGCAATTTTCTTCCCAGGGCCGAGTAAGAACGGAATTCGGGACTAAAATTTTTTTCGCTCTTTCTCGGCCTATCTCATCCCATTTTTGGCTAAAAATATTGCCGGAAAGAGTGTTTTTAATTTTTTGAATTTTTTTGCTATTTTATTTCGCAATTTTCTTCCCCGGGCCGAGTATGAACGAAATTCGGGACTAAAACTTTTTTTTCTCTTTTTCGGCCTATCTCATCCTGTGTTTGCTAAAAATAATGCCGGAAAGAGGTTTTTTAATTTTTTGATTTTTATTTCTATTTTTTTTGGTATTTTCTTGCCCAGATCAAGTAGGAACAGAATTCTGGGCTAAATTTTTTTTTACTTTCTCGGCCAATCTAATCCTGTTTTGGCTAAAAATAACGTTGGAAAGGGGTTTTTTAATTTTTTAAATTTTTTTACTATTTTTTTCGAAATTTTCTTGCTCGGGTCGAGAATGAATGGAATTCGGGACTAAAATTTTTTTTCCTCTTTCTCGACCTATCTCATTCCGTTTTCCCAAGAAATAATGCTGGAATGAGGTTTTTTAATTTTTTGAATTTTTTTGCTTTTTTTTTTTTTCGGAATTTTCTTCCTAGGGCCGAGTATGAACGGAATTCGGGACTAAAATTTTTCTCTCCTTCCCGGCCTATCTCATCCCGTTTTGGCTAAAAATAACGCCGGAAAGGGGTTTTTTTTAATTTTTTGAATTTTTTTGCTATTATTTTCGCAATTTTCTAGCCTAAGTTGAGAATGAATGGGATTCGGGAATAAAATTTTTTATCCACTTTCTCGGTCTATCTCATCCCGTTTTCCCTAGAAATAATGCTGGAATGAGGTTTTTTAATTTTTTGAATTTTTTTGCTATTTTTTTCGGAATTTTATTGCCGGGGTCGAGTATGAACGGAATTCGGGACTAAAATTTTTTTCGCACTTTCTCGGCATATCTCATCCCGTATTGGCTAAAAATAATGCCAGAAAGAGGTTTTTTAATTTTTTGAATTTTTTTGCTATTTTATTTCGCAATTTTCTTCCCCGGGCCGAGTATGAACGAAATTCGGGACTAAAACTTTTTTTTCACTTTTTCGGCCTATCTCATCCCGTGTTTGCTAAAAATAATGCCGGAAAGAGGTTTTTTAATTTTTTGATTTTTATTTCTATTTTTTTGGTATTTTCTTGCCCAGATCGAGTAGGAACAGAATTCTGGGCTAAACTTTTTTTTTCTTTCTCGGCCAATCTAATCCTGTTTTGGCTAGAAATAACACTGGAAAGGGGTTTTTTAATTTTTTAAATTTTTTAAATTTTTTTGCTATTTTTTTCAAAATTTTCTTGCTCGGGTCGAGAATGAATGGAATTCGGGACTAAATTTTTTTTTCCTCTTTCTCGGCCTATCTCATTCCGTTTTCCCTAGAAATAATGCTGGAATGAGGTTTTTTAATTTTTTGAATTTTTTTGCTCTTTTTTTTTCGGAATTTTCTTCCTAGGGCCGAGTATGGACGGAATTCGGGACTAAAATTTTTTTCGCTCTTTCTCGGCCGATCTTATCCTGTTTTGACTAAAAATAATGCCAGAAAGAGGTTTTTTAATTTTTTGAATCTTTTTGCTATTTTTTTTCGCAATTTTCTTCCTAGGGCCGAGTATGAACGGAATTCGGGACTAAAATTTTTCTCTCCTTCCCGGCCTATCTCATCCCGTTTTGGCTAAAAATAACGCCGGAAAGGGGTTTTTTAATTTTTTGAATTTTTTTGCTATTATTTTCGGAATTTTCTAGCCTAAGTTGAGAAAGAATGGAATTCGGGAATAAAATTTTTTAACCACTTTCTCGGTCTATCTCATCCCGTTTTCCCTAGAAATAATGCTGGAATGAGGTTTTTTAATTTTTTGAATTTGTTTGCTATTTTTTTCGGAATTTTATCGCCGGGGTCGAGTATGAACGGAATTCGGGACTAAAATTTTTTTTTCTCTTTTTCGGCCTATCTCATCCCGTGTTTGCTAAAAATAATGCCGAAAAGAGGTTTTTTAATTTTTTGATTTTGATTTCTTTTTTTTTTGGTATTTTCATGCCAGAATCGAGTAGGAACAGAATTCTGGGCTAGATTTTTTATTTTTTTTTCTTTCTCAGCCCATCTAATCCTGTTTTGGCTAAAAATAATGCTGGAAAGGGGTATTTTAATTTTTAAAATTTTTTTGCTATTTTTTTCGGAATTTTCTTGCTCGGGTGGAGAATGAATGGAATTCGGGACTAAAATTTTTTTTCCTCTTTCTCGGCCTATCTCATTCCGTTTTCCCTAGAAATAATGCCGGAATGAGGTTTTTTAATTTTTTGAATTTTATTGCTATTTTTTTTAGAATTTTCTTGCCAGGATAGAGTATGAACGGAATTCGGGACTAAAATTTTTTTCGCTCTTTCTCGGCCTACCTCATCCCGTTTTGGCTAAAAATAATGCCGGAAAGAGGTTTTTTAATTATTTGAATCTTTTTTTCTATTTTTTTCGCAGTTTTCTTCCCAGGGCCGAGTAAGAACGGAATTCGGGACTAAAATTTTTTTCGCTCTTTCTCGGCCTATCTCATCCCGTTTTGGCTAAAAATATTGCCAGAAAGAGTGTTTTTAATTTTTTGAATTTTTTTGCTATTTTATTTCGCAATTTTCTTCCCCGGGCCGAGTATGAACGAAATTCGGGACTAAAACTTTTTTTTCTCTTTTTCGGCCTATCTCATCCCGTGTTTGCTAAAAATAATGCCGGAAAGAGGTTTTTTAATTTTTTGAATTTTATTTCTATTTTTTTTGGTATTTTCTTGACCAGATCAAGTAGGAACAGAATTCTGGGCTAAAATTTTTTTTACTTTCTCGGCCAATCTAATCCTGTTTTGGCTATAAATAACGCTGGAAAGGGGTTTTTTAATTTTTTAAGTTTTCTTACTATTTTTTTCGAAATTTTCTTGCTCGGGTCGAGAATGAATGGAATTCGGGACTAAAATTTTTTTTCCTCTTTCTCGACCTATCTCATTCCGTTTTCCCAAGAAATAATGCTGGAATGAGGTTTTTTAATTTTTTGAATTTTTTTGCTTTTTTTTTTTTTCGGAATTTTCTTCCTAGGGCCGAGTATGAACGGAATTCGGGACTAAAATTTTTCTCTCCTTCCCGGCCTATCTCATCCCGTTTTGGCTAAAAATAACGCCGGAAAGGGGTTTTTTTTTAATTTTTTGAATTTTTTTGCTATTATTTTCGCAATTTTCTAGCCTAAGTTGAGAATGAATGGAATTCGGGAATAAAATTTTTTATCCACTTTCTCGGTCTATCTCATCCCGTTTTCCCTAGAAATAATGCTGGAATGAGGTTTTTTAATTTTTTGCTATTTTTTTTCGGAATTTTCTTGCCGGGGTCGAGTATGAACGGAGTTCGGGACTAAAATTTTTTTCCCTCTTTCTCGGCATATCTCATCCCGTATTGGCTAAAAATAATGCCGGAAAGAGGTTTTTCAATATTTTGAATTTTTTTGCTATTTTTTTCGGAATTTTCTTGCCCGGGTTGAGTATGAATGGAATTTGGGACTAAAATTTTTTTTCGCTCTTTCTCAGCATATCTCATCCCGTATTGGCTAAAAATAATGCCAGAAAGAGGTTTTTCAATTTTTTGAATTTTTTTTCTATTTTTTACGAAACTTTCTTGCACGGGTCGAGTATGAACGGAATTTGGGACTAAAATTTTTTTCTCACTTTCTCGGCCACTCTCAAACCATTTCGGATAGAAATAATGGTAGAATTAACTTTTTTAATTTTTAAAATTTTTTTTGTTATTTTTTTTTGGAATTTTCTAGCACGGGTTGGGTAGGAACAGAATTCTGGGCTGAATTTTTTTTTTTCTTTCTCTTTCTCGGCCTATCGAATCCTGTTTTGGCTAGAAATAACGCTGGAAACTGGTTTTTTAATTTTTTTAATTTTTTAACTATTTTTCTCGGAATTTTCTTGCTCGGGTCGAGAATGAATGGAATTCGGGACTAAATTTTTTTTTCCTCTTTCTCGGCCTATCTCATTCCGTTTTCTCTAGAAATAATGCGGGAATGAGGTTTTTTGTTTTTTAAAATTTTTTTGCTTTTTTTTTTTCGGAATATTCTTGCCGGGGTCGAGTATGAACGGAAATCGGGACAAAAAATTTTTTCGCTCTTTCTCGGCCTGTCTCATCCCGTTTTGGCTAAAAATAATGCCGGAAAGAGGTTTTTTAATTTTTTCATTTTTATTTCTATTTTTTTTGGTATTTTCTTGCCCAGATCGAGTAGGAACAGAATTCTGGGCTAAAACTTTTTTTTCTTTCTCGGCCAATCTAATCCTGTTTTGGCTAAAAATAACGCTTGAAAGGGGTTTTTTAATTTTTTAAATTTTTTGCTATTTTTTTCGAAATTTTCTTGCCACGGTCGAGAATGAATGGAATTCGAGACTAAAATTTTTTTTCCTCTTTCTCGGCCTATCTCATTCCATTTTCCCTAGAAATAATGCTGGAATGAGGGTTTTTAATATATTGAATTTTATTGCTTTTTTTTTTTTTGGAATTTTCTTGTCGGGGTCGAGTATGAACGGAATTCGGGACTAAAATTTTTTTCGCTCTTTCTCGGCCTATCTCATTCCGTTTTGGCTAAAAATAATACCGGAAAGATGTTTCTTAATTTTTTGAATTTTTTTGCTATTTTTGGAATTTTATTTCGATATCTCATCCCGTTTTGGGCTAAAATAATGCGGAAAGAGGTTTTTTAATTTTTTGAGTATATTTTTTTTTTTTTTGCTATTTTATTTCGCAATTTTCTTCCCCGGGCCGCGAGGCGCTAAAAATAATGCTTATTAATTTTTTAAAAATTTTTTTGCTATTTTTTTCAGAATTTTCTTGCTCGGGTCGAGAATGAATGGAATTCGGGACTAAAATTTTTTTTCCTCTTTCTCGGCCTATCTCATTCCGTTTCCCTAGAAATAATGCCGGAATGAGGTTTTTTAATTTTTTGAATTTTATTGCTATTTTTTTTAGAATTTTCTTGCCGGGGTAGAGTATGAACGGAATTCGGGACTAAAATTTTTTTTCGCTCCTTCTCGGCCTATCTCATCCCGCTTTGGCTAAAAATAATGCCGGAAAGAGGTTTTTTAATTTTTTGAATCTTTTTGCTATTTTTTTCACAATTTTCTTCCCAGGGCCGAGTATGAACGGAATTCGGGACTAAAATTTTTCTCTCCTTCCCGGCCTATCTCATCCCGTTTTGGCTAAAAATAACGCCGGAAAGGGGTTTTTTTAATTTTTTGAATTTTTTTGCTATTATTTTCGAAATTTTCTAGCCTAAGTTGAGAATGAGTGGAATTTGGGAATAAAATTTTTTATCCACTTTCTCGGTCTATCTCATCCCGTTTTCCCTAGAAATAATGCTGGAATGAGGTTTTTTAATTTTTTGCTATTTTTTTCGGAATTTTCTTGCCGTGGTCGAGTATGAATGGAATTCGGGACTAAAATTTTTTTCGCTCTTTCTCGGCCTATCTCATCCCGTTTTGTCTAAAAATAATGCCGGAAAGAGGTTTTTTAATTTTTGGAATCTTTTTGCTATTTTTTTCGCAATTTTCTTCCCAAGGCCGAGTATGAACGGAATTCGGGACTAAAATTTTTTTAGCTCTTTCTCGGCCGATCTAATCCTGTTTTGGCTAAAAATAACGCTAGAAAGGGGATTTCTAATTTTTTTTAATTTTTTTCCTACTTTTTTCGAAAGTTTCTTGCTCGGGTCGAGAATGAATGGAATTCGGGACTAAAATTTTTTTTCCTCCTTCTCGGCCTATCTCATTCCGTTTTCCCTACAAATAATGCTGGAATGAGGTTTTTTAATTTTTTGAATTTTTTTGCTCTTTTTTTTTCGGAATTTTCTTCCTAGGGCCGAGTATGAACGGAATTCGGGGCTAAAATTTTTTTCCCTCTTTCTCGGCCGATCTCATCCTGTTTTGGCTAAAAATAATGCCGGAAAGAGGTTTTTTAATTTTTGAATCTTTTTGCTATTTTTTTCACAATTTTCTTCCTAGGGCCGAGTATGAACGGAATTCGGGACTAAAATTTTTCTCTCCTTCCCGGCCTATCTCATCCCGTTTTGGCTAAAAACAAGGCCGGAAAGGGGTTTTTTAATTTTTTGAATTTTTTTGCTATTATTTTCGGAATTTTCTAGCCTAAGTTGAGAATGAATGGAATTCGGGAATAAAATTTTTTATCCACTTTCTCGGTCTATCTCATCCCGTTTTCCCTAGAAATAATGCTGGAATGAGGTTTTTTAATTTTTTGAATTTTTTTGCTATTTTTTTCGGAAATTTCTTGCCGGGGTCGAGTATGAACGGAATTCGGGACTAAAATTTTTTTCGCTCTTTCTCGGCATATCTCATCCCGTATTGGCTAAAAATAATGCCGGAAAGAGGTTTTTCAATATTTTGAATTTTTTTGCTATTTTTTTCGGAATTTTCTTGCCTGGGTCGAGTATGAACGGAATTTGGGAATAAAATTTTTTTCTCACTTTCTCGGCCAATCCCAAACCATTTCGGATAGAAATAATGTCGGAATTAAATTTTTTTAATTTTTTGAATTTTTTTGCTATTTTTTTTGGAATTTTCTAGCAAGGGTTGGGTAAGAACAAAATTCTGGGCTAAATTTTTTTTTTTTTTCTCTTTCTCGGCCTATCTAATCCTGTTTTGGCTAAAAGTAATGCTGGAGAGGGGTTTTTTTAATTTTTTGTATTTTCTTGCTATTTTTTTCGGAATTTTCTTGTCGGGGTCGAGTATGAACGGAATTCGGGACTAAAATTTTTTTCGCTCTTTCTCAGCATATCTCATCCCGTATTGGCTAAAAATAATGCCAGAAAGAGGTTTTTCAATTTTTTGAATTTTTTTTCTAATTTTTTCGAAACTTTCTTGCACGGGTCGAGTATGAACGGAATTTGGGACTAAAATTTTTTTCTCACTTTCTCGGCCACTCTCAAACCATTTCGGATAGAAATAATGTAAGAATTAACTTTTTTAATTTTTAGAATTTTTTTGTTATTTTTTTTTGGAATTTTCTAGCACGGGTTGGGTAGGAACAGAATTCTGGGCTGAATTTTTTTTTTTTTCCCTTTCTCGGCCTATCGAATCTTGTTTTGGCTAAAAATAACGCCGGAAACTGGTTTTTTAATTTTTTGAATTTTTTTGCTATTTTTTTCGGAATTTTCTTGCTCGGGTCGAGAATGAATGGAATTCGGGACAAAATTTTTTTTTCCTCTTTCTCGGCCTATCTCATTCTGTTTTCTCTAGAAATAATGCTGGAATGAGGTTTTTTAATTTTTAAAATTTTTTTGCTTTTTTTTTCGGAATATTCTTGCCGGGGTCGAGTATGAACGGAAATCGGGACAAAAATTTTTTTCGCTCTTTCTTGGCCTGTCTCATCCCGTTTTGGCTGAAAATAATACCGGAAAGGAGTTTCTTAATTTTTTGAATTTTTTTGCTATTTTTTTCGGAATTTTCTTGCTGGGGTCGAGTATGAACGGAATTCGGGACTAAAATTTTTTTCGCTCTTTCTTGGCCTGTCTCATCCCGTTTTGGCTGAAAATAATACCGGAAAGAGGTTTCTTAATTTTATGAAATTTATTGCTATTTTTTTTGGAATTTTCTTGCCGGGGTAGAGTATGAATGGAATTCGGGATTAAAATTTTTTTCGCTCTTTCGCGGCTTATCTCATCCCGTTTTGGCTAAAAATAATACCGGAAAGGTGTTTCTTAATTTTTTGAATATTTTTGCTATTTTTTTCGGAATTTTCTTGCCGGGGTCGAGTATGAACGGAATTCAGGACTAAAATTTTTTTCGCTCTTTCTTGACCTATCTCATCCCGTTTTGGCTAAAAATAATGCCAGAAAGAGGTTTTTCAATTTTTTGAAATTTTTTTCTAATTTTTTCGAAACTTTCTTGCACGGGTCGAGTATGAACGGAATTCGGGACTAAAATTTTTCTCTCTTTCTAGGCCTATCTCATCCCCGTCCTGGCTAAAAATATTGCCGAAAAGAGGGTTTTTAATTGTTTGAATTTTTTTGCTATTTTATTTCGCAATTTTCTTCCCCGGGCCGAGTATGAACAAAAATTCGGGACTAAAATTTTTTTTTTTCTTTTTCGGCCTATCTCATCCTATGTTTGCTAAAAATAATGCCGAAAAGAGGTTTTTTTATTTTTTGATTTTTATTTCTATTTTTTTTGGTATTTTCTTGTCCGGATCGAGTAGGAACAGTATTCTGGGCTAAATTTTTTTTTTTTCTCTTTCTCGGCCTATCTAATCCTGTTTTGGCTAAAAATAATGTTGGAAAGGGGTTTTTTAAATTTTTAAATTTTTTTGCTATTTTTTTCGGAATTTTTTTGCTCAGGTCGAGAATGAATGGAATTCGGGACTATTTTGTTTTTCCTCTTTCTCGGCCTATCTCATTACGTTTTCTCTAGAAATAATGCTGGAATGAGGTTTTTTAATTTTTAAAATTTTTTTGCTTTTTTTTTTCGGAATATTCTTGCCGGGGTCGAGTATGAACGGAAATCGGGACAAAAATTTTTTTCGCTCTTTCTCGGCCTGTCTTGTCCCGTTTTGGCTGAAAATAATACCGGAAAGAGGTTTCTTAATTTTATGAATTTTATTGCTATTTTTTTTGGAATTTTCTTGCCGGGGTAGAGTATGAATGGAATTCAGGATTAAATTTTTTTTCGCTCTTTCTCGGCCTATCTCATCCCGTTTTGGCTAAAAATAATGCCGGAAAGAGGTTTTTTAATTTTTTGAATCTTTTTGCTATTTTTTTCGCAATTTTCTTCCAAGGGCCGAGTATGAACGGAATTCGGGACTAAAATTTTTCTCCATTTATAGGTCTATCTCATCCCATCTTGGCTAAAAATATTGCCAGAAAGACGGTTTTTAATTTGTTGAATTTTTTTATTATTTTATTTTTTAATTTTCTTCCCCGGGCCGAGTATGAACGAAATTCGGGACTAAATTTTTTTTTTTTTTTTCTTTTTCAGCCTATCTCATCCCGTGTTTGCTAAAAATAATGCTGGAAAGAGGTTTTTTAATTTTTTGATTTTTATTTCTATTTTTTTTGGTATTTTCTTTCCCAGATCGAGTAGGAATAGAATTCTGGGCTAATTTTTTTTTTTTTCTTTCATGGCCCATCTAATCCTGTTTTGGCTAAAAATAACGCTGGAAAGGGGTTTTTAATTTTTAAATTTTTTTGCTATTTTTTTCGGAATTTTCTTGCTCGGGTCGAGAATGAATGGAATTCGGGACTAAAATTTTTTTTCCTCTTTCTCGGCCTATCTCATTCCGTTTTCCCTAGAAATAATGCCAGAATGAGGTTTTTTAATTTTTTGAATTTTTTTGCTTTTTTTTTTCGGAATTTTCTATCCGGGGTCGAGTATGAACGGAATTTTGGACTAAAACTTTTTTCGCTCTTTCTCGGCCTATCTCACTCCGTTTTGGCTAAAAATAATGCCGGAAAGAGGTTTTTTAGTATTATGAATTTTTTTGCTATCTTTTTCGCAATTTTCTTCCCAGGGCCGAGTATGAACGGAATTCGGGACTAAAATTTTTCTCTATTTCTAGGCCTATCTCATCCCGTCTTGGCTAAAAATATTGCCGGAAAGAGGGTTTTTAATTGTTTGAATTTTTTTGCTATTTTATTTCGCAATTTTCTTCCCCGGGCCGCGTATGAACGAAATTCGGGACTAAAACTTTTTTTTTCTCTTTTCGGCCTATCTCATCCCATTTTTGCTAAAAATAATGCTGGAAAGAGGTTTTTTAATTTTTTGATTTTTATTTCTATTTTTTTTGGTATTTTCTTGTCCAGATCGAGTAGGAACAGTATTCTGGGCTAATTTTTTTTTTTTTCTCTTTCTCGGCCTATCTAATCCTGTTTTGGCTAAAAATAATGTTGGAAAGGGGTTTTTTAAATTTTTAAATTTTTTTGCTATTTTTTTCGGAATTTTCTTGCTCGGGTCGAGAATGAGTGGAATTCGGGACTAAAATTTTTTTTCCTCTTTCTTGGTCCATCTCATCCCGTTTTCCCTAGACCTAATGCTGGAATGATTTTTTTTTTTTTAATTTTTTGAATTTTTTTGCTATTTTTTTCGGAATTTTCTTGCCGGGGTCGAGTATGAACGGAACTCGGGACTAAAATTTTTTTCGCTCTTTCTTGGCATATCTCATCCCATATTGGCTAAAAATAATGCCAGAAAGAGGTATTTTAATTTTTTAAATTTTTTTGCTATTTTTTTTGGAATTTTCTTGCCGGGGTCGAGTATGAAGGGAATTCGGGACTAAAATTTTTTTTTCTCTTTCTCAGCCTATTTCGTCCTGTTTTAGATAAAAATAATGCCGGAAAGAGGTTTTTTAATATTTTGAATTCTTTTGCTATTCTTTTCGCAATTTTCTTCCCAGGGCCGAGTATGAACGGAATTCGGGACTAAAATTTTTCTCTCTTTCTAGGCCTATCTGATCCCGTCTGGGCTAAAAATATGACCGGAAAGTGGGTTTTTAATTTTTTGAATTTTATTGCTATTTTATTTCGCAATTTTCTTCCCCGGGCTGAGTATGAACGAAATTCGGGACTAAAACTTTTTTTTTTCTCTTTTTCAGCCTACTTCATCCCGTTTTTGCTAAAAATAATGCCGGAAAGTGGTTTTTAAATTTTTTGATTTTTATTTCTATTTTTTTTGGTAGTTTCTTGCCTGGATCGAGTAGGAACAGAATTCTGGGAGAAATTTTTTTTTTTCTCTTTCTCGGCCTATCTCATCCCGTTTTCCTAAAACTTTTTTTTTTCTCTTTTTCAGCCTACTTCATCCCGTTTTTGCTAAAAATAATGCCGGAAAGTGGTTTTTAAATTTTTTGATTTTTATTTCTATTTTTTTTGGTAGTTTCTTGCCTGGATCGAGTAGGAACAGAATTCTGGGAGAAATGGCCTATCTCATTTTTTCCGTAGAAATAATGCCGGAATGAGGTTTTTCAATTTTTGGAATTTTTTTGCTTTATTTTTCGGAATTTTCTTGCCGGGGTCGAGTATCAACGGAATTCGGGACTAAAATTTTTTTTTTTTCTCTTTTTCAGCCTACTTCATCCCGTTTTTGCTAAAAATAATGCCGGAAAGTGGTTTTTAAATTTTTTGATTTTGATTTCTATTTTTTCTGGTATTTTCATGCCAGGATCGAGTAGGAACAGAATTCTGGGCCAGATTTTTTTTTTTTTTTTCTTTCTCAGCCCATCTAATCCTGTTTTGGCTAAAAACCATGCTGGAAAGGGGTTTTTTAATTTTTTAATTTTTTTTGCTATTTTTTTTCGGAATTTTCTTGCTCGGGTCGAGAATGAATGGAATTCGGGACTAAAATTTTTTTTCCTCTTTCTCAGCCTATCTCATTACGTTTTCCCTAGAAATAATGCCGGAATGAGGTTTTCTAATTTTTTGAACTTTTTTGCTTTTTTTTTCGGAATTTTCTTGCCGGGGTCGAGTATGAACGGAATTCGGGACTAAAATTTTTTTCGCCCTTTCTCAGCCCATATCATTCCGTTTTGGCTAAAAATAATAGCGGAAAGAGGTTTCTTAATTTTTTGCTATTTTTTTCGGAATTTTCCTACCGGGGTCAAGTAAGAATCGAATTCGGGACCAAAGTTTTTTTCGCTCTTTCTCGGCCTATCTCATCCCGTTTTGGCTAAAAATAATGCCGGAAAGAGGTTTTTTAATATTTCTATCTTTTTTGGGCCGAGTATTTTCTCTGCCCGTCTTGGCTAAAAATATTGCCGAAAAGTAGGGTAATCGAGTAATTTTGGGCTCAATTTTTTTTTCTCTTTCTCGGCCTATCTAATCCTGTTTTGGCTAAAAATAATGCTGGGGGGGGGGGGTTTTAATTTTTTAAATTTTTTTGCTATTTTTTTCGGAATTTTCTTGCTCGGGTCGAGAAAGAATGGAATTCGGGACTAAAATTTTTTTTCCTCTTTCTCGGCCTATCTCATCCCGTTTTCCCCAGAAATAATGCCGGAATGAGGTTTTTTAATTTTTTGAATTTGTTTGCTTTCTTTTTTTTTTTTCGGAATTTTCATGCCGAGGTCGAGTATGAAAGTAATTTGGGACTAAAATTTTTTTCACTCTATCTCGGCCTTTCTCATCCCGTTTTGGCTAAAAATAATACCGGAAAGAGGTTTCATAATTTTTTGAACTTTATTGCTATTTTCTTCGGAATTTTCTTGCCGGGGCAGAGTATGAACGGAATTCGGGACTAAAATTTTTTCGCTCTTTCTCGGCCGATCTCATCCTGTTTTGGCTAAAAATAAAGCCGGAAAGAGGTTTTTTAATTTTTTGAATCTTTTTGCTATTTTTTTCGCAATTTTCTTCCTAGGGCCGAGTATGAACGGAATTCGGGACTAAAATTTTTCTCTCCTTCCCGGCCTATCTCATCCCGTTTTGGTTAAAAATAACACCGGAAAGGGGTTTATTAATTTTTTGAATTTTTTTGCTATTATTTTCGGAATTTTCTAGCCCAAGTTGAGAATGAATGGAATTCGGGAATAAATTTTTTTATCCTCTTTCTCGGTCTATCTCATCCCGTTTTCCCTAGAAATAATGCCGGAATGAGGTTTTTTAATTTTTTGAATTTTTTTGCTATTTTTTTTCGGAATTTTCTTGCCGGGGTCGAGTATGAACGGAATTCGGGACTAAAATTTTTTTCGCTCTTTCTCGACATATCTCATCTCGTATTGGCTAAAAATAATGCCGGAAAGAGGTTTTTCAATATTTTGAATTTTTTTTCTATTTTTTTCGGAACTTTCTTGCCCGGGTCGAGTATGAACGGAATTTGGGACTAAATTTTTTTTCTCACTTTCTCGGCCAATCCCACACCATTTCGAATAGAAATACTGTCGGAATTAACTTTTTTAATTTTTTGAATTTTTTTGCTATTTTTTTTGGAATTTTCTAGCACGGGTTGGGTAAGAACAGAATTCTGGGCTAAAATTTCTTTTTCTTCTCTTTCTCGGCCTATCTAATCCTGTTTTGGCTAAAAGTAATGTTGGAAAGGGGTTTTTTTAATATTTTTAATTTTTTTGCTTTTTTTTTTCGGAATTTTCTTGCTCGGGTCGAGAATAAATGGAATTTGGGACTAAAATTTTTTTTCCTCTTTCTCGGCCTATCTCATCCCGTTTTCCCTAGAAATAATGCCGGAATGAGGTTTTTTAATTTTTTGAATTTTTTTGCTTTTTTTTTTTCGGAATTTTCTTGCAGGGGTCGAGTATGAACGAAATTCGGGACTAAAATTTTTTTCGCTCTATCTTGGCCTATCTCTACCCGTTTTGGCTAAAAACAATACCGGAAAGAGGTTTCTTAATTTTTTGAATTTTATTGCTATTTTTTTTGGAATTTTCTTGCCGGGGTAGAGTATGAACGGAATTCGGGACTAAAATTATTTTCGCTGTTTCTCGGCCTACCTCATCCCGTTTTGGCTTAAAATAATACCGGAAAGAGGTTTCTTAATTTTTTGAATTTTTTTTCGGAATTTTCTTGCCGGGATCGAGTATGAACGGAATTCGGGACTAAAATTTTTTTCGCTCTTTCTTGACCTATCTCATCCCGTTTTGGCTAAAAATAATGCCAGAAAGAGGTTTTTTAATATTTTGAATTTTTTTGCTATCTTTTTCGCAATTTTCTTCCCCGAGCCGAGTATGAACGAAATTCAGGACTAAAACTTTTTTTTTTCTCTTTCTCGGCCTCTCTAATCCTGTTTTGGCTAAAAATAATGCTGGAAAGGGGTTTTTTAATTCTTTGAACTTTTTCGCTATTTTATCGGAATTTTCTTGCTCGGGTTGAAAATGAAGGGAATTCGGGACTAAAATTTTGTTTCCTCTTTCTCGGCCTATCTCTTTCCGTTTTTCCTAGAAATATTTCCGGAACGAGGTTTTTTAATTTTTTGAATTTTTTTGCTTTTTTTTTTCGGAATTTTCTTGCCGGGGGTCGAGTATGAACGGAATTCGGGAGTAAAATTTTTTTCGCTCTTTCTCAGCCTATCTCATCCCGTTTGGCTAAAAATAATACCGGAAAGAGGTTTCTTAATTTTTTGAATTTTTTTTCTATTTTTTGGGAATTTTCTTGCCGGGGTCGAGTATGAACGGAATTCGAGACTAAAATTTTTTTCGCTCTTTCTCCACCTATCTCATCCCGCTTTGGCTAAAAATAATGCCGGAAAGGTGTTTTTTAATTTTTTGAATTTTTTTGCTATTTTTTTTTCGCAATTTTCTTCCTAGGGTCGAGTATGAACGGAATTCGGGACTAAAATTTTTCGCTCTTTCTAGGCTTATCTCATCCCGCCTTGGCTGAAAATATTGCCGGAAAGAGGGTTTTTAACTTTTTGAATTTTTTTGCTATTTTATTTTGTAATTTTCTTCCCCGGGCCGAGTATGAACGAAATTCGGGACTAAAACTTTTTCTTTCTCTTTTTCGGCCTATCTCATCCCATTTTTGCTAAAAATAATGCTGGAAAAAGGTTTTTTAATTTTTTGATTTTTATTTCTATTTTTTTGTTGGTATTTTCTTGCCCGGATCGAGTATGAAAAGAATTCGGGTCTAAATTTTTTTTTTTCTCTTTTTCGGCCTATCTCATCCCGTTTTGGCTAAAAATAATGCCAGAGAGAGGTTTTTTTATTTTTTGAATATTTTTGCTATTTTTTTCGCAATTTTCTTTCCGCGGATGGTATGAACGGAATTCAAGACTAAAATTTTTCTCTCTTTCTCGGCCTATCTCATCTCGTTTTGGCTAAAAATAATGCCGGAAAGGGGTTTTTTAATTTTTTGAATTTTTTTGCTATTTTTTTCAGAATTTTCTTGCCCGAGTCGAGAATGAATGGAATTCGGGACTAAAATTTTTTTTCCACTTTCTCGTTCTATCTCTTCCCGTTTTCCCAAGAAATAATGCCGGAATGAGGTTTTTTAATTTTTTGAATTTTTTTGCTTTTTTTTTTTCGGAATTTTATTGCCAGGGTCGTTTACGAACGGAATTCGGGACTAAAATTTTTTTCGCTCTTTCTCGGCCTATCTCATCCCGTTTGGCTAAAAATAATACCGGAAAGAGGTTTCTTAATTTTTTGAATTTTTTCTCTATTTTTTAGGAATTTTCTTGCCGGGGTCGAGTATGAACGGAATTCGAGACTAAAATTTTTTTCGCTCTTTCTCCACCTATCTCATCCCGCTTTGGCTAAAAATAATGCCGGAAAGGTGTTTTTTAATTTTTTGAATTTTTTTGCTATTTTTTTTTCGCAATTTTCTTCCTAGGGTCGAGTATGAACGGAATTCGGGACTAAAATTTTTCGCTCTTTCTAGGCTTATCTCATCCCGTCTTGGCTGAAAATATTGCCGGAAAGAGGGTTTTTAACTTTTTGAATTTTTTTGCTATTTTATTTTGTAATTTTCTTCCCCGGGCCGAGTATGAACGAAATTCGGGACTAAAACTTTTTCTTTCTCTTTTTCGGCCTATCTCATCCCATTTTTGCTAAAAATAATGCTGGAAAAAGGTTTTTTAATTTTTTGATTTTTATTTTATTTTTTTGTTGGTATTTTCTTGCCCGGATCGAGTATGAAAAGAATTCGGGTCTAAATTTTTTTTTTCTTTTTTCAGCCTATCTAATCCCGTTTTGGCTAAAAATAATGCTGGAAAGGGGTTTTTTTATTTTTTGAATATTTTTGCTATTTTTTTCGAAATTTTCTTGCTCGGGTCGAGAATGAATGGTATTCGGGACTAAAATTTTTTTCGCTCTTTCTCGGCCTATGTCATCCCGTTTTGACTAAAAATAATGCTGGAAAGAGGTTTTTTAGTTTTTTGAATTTTTTTGCTATTTTTTTCGCACTTTTCTTCCCAGGGCCGAATATGAACGGAATTCGGGACTAAAATTTTTCTCTCTTTCTAGGCCTATCTCATCCCGTCTTGGCTAAAAATATTGCTGGAAAGAGGGTTTTTAATTTTTTGATTTTTTTTTGCTATTTTATTTCGCAATTTTCTTCCCCGGGACGAGTATGAACGAAATTCAAGACTAAAACTTTTTTTTTCTCTTTTTAGGCCTATCTCATCCCGTTTTTGCTAAAAATAATGCCAAAAAGAGGATTTTTAATTTTTTGATTTTTATTTCTATTTTTTTTGGTATTTTCTTGCCCGGATTGAGTATGAAAAGAATTCGGGTCTAAATTTTCTTTTTTCTCTTTTTCGGCCTATCTCATCCTTTTTTGGCGAAAAATAATGCCAGAGAGAGGTTTTTTTATTTTTTGAATATTTTTGCTATTTTTTTCGCAATTTTCTTCCCGCGAACGGTATGAACGGAATTCGAGACTAAAATTTTTCTCTCTTTCTCGGCCTATCTCATCTCGTTTTGGCTAAAAATAATGCCGGAAAGGGGTTTTTTAATTTTTTGAATATTTTTGCTATTTTTTTTGGAATTTTCTTGCCCGAGTCGAGAATGAATGGAATTCGGGACTAAAATTTTTTTTCCACTTTCTCGTTCTATCTCATCCCGTTTTCCCAAGAAATAATGCCGGAATGAGGTTCTTTAATTTTTTGAATTTTTTTGCTTTTTTTTTTTCGAAATTTTCTTGCCGGGGTCGTTTACAAACGGAATTCGGGACTAAAATTTTTTTCGCTCTTTCTCGGCCTATCTCATCCCGTTTGGCTAAAAATAATACCGGAAAGAGGTTTCTTAATTTTTTGATTTTTTTTGCTATTTTTTTTGGAATTTTCTTTCCTGGGTCGAGTATGAACGGAATGTGAGACAAAAATTTTTTTCACTCTTTCTCGACCTTTCTCAGCCCGTTTTGGCTAAAAATAATGCCGGAAAGAGGTTTTTCAATTTTTTGATTTTTTTTTCTATTTTTTTTGGAATTTTCTTTCCCGGATCGAGTATGAACGGAATTCGGGATAAATTTTTTTTTTTTCTCTTTCTCGGCCAATCTCATCCCGTTTTTGCTAAAAATATTGCGGAAAGGGGTTTTTTAATTTTTTGAATTTTTTTGCTTTTTTTTTTTCTGAACTTTCTTGCCCGGGTAGAGTATGAACAAAATTCGGGACTAAAATTTTTTTCTCACTTTCTCTGCCACTCTCAGACCGTTTCGGATAGAAATAATGTCGGAATTAACTTTTTTAATTTTTTGAATTTTTTAGTATTTTTTTTGGAATTTTCTAGAACGGGTTGGGTAGGAATAGAACTCTGGGCTAAATTTTTTTTTTTCCTCTTTCTCGGCCTCTCTAATCCGTTTTTGGCTAAAAATAATGTCGGAAAGGGGTTTTTTAATTTTTTGAAATTTTTTGCTACTTTTTTGGAATTTTCTTGCTCGGGTTGAGAATGAATTGAATTCGGGACTAAAATTTTGTTTCCTCTTTCTCGGCCTATCTCATTCTGTTTTTCCTAGAAATAATGCCGGAATGAGGTTTTTTAATTTTTTGAATTTTTGCTAAAAATTTTTTTTTTCGCCGAATTTTCGGGTTTTTTAGTATTTTTTTTGGAATTTTCTAGAACGGGTTGGGTAGGAATAGAATTCTGGGCTAAATTTTTTTTTTCCTCTTTCTCGGCCTCTCTAATCCTGTTTTGGCTAAAAATAATGCCGGAAAGGGGTTTTTTAATTTTTTGAAATTTTTTGCGGAATTTTCTTGCTCGGGTTGAGAATGAATTGAATTCGGGACTAAAATTTTGTTTCCTCTTTCTCGGCCTATCTCATTCTGTTTTTCCTAGAAATAATGCTGGAATGAGGTTATTTATTTTTTTGAATTTTTTTGCTTTTTTTTTTCGGAATTTTCTTGCGGGGGGTCGAGTATGAACGGAATTCGGGACTAAAATTTTTTTCGCTCTTTCTCGACCTATCTCATCCCGTTTGGCTAAAAATAATACCGGAAAGAGGTTTCTTCATTTTTTGAATTTTTTTGCTATTTTTTTGGGAATTTTCTTGCCGGGGTCGAGTATGAACGGAATTCGAGACTAAATTTTTTTTCGCTCTTTCTCCGCCTATCTCATCCCGCTTTGGCTAAAAATAATGCCGGAAAGGGGTTTTTTAATTTTTTGAATTTTTTTGCTATTTTTTTCTCAATTTTCTTCCCTGGGTCGAGTATGAACGGAATTCGGGGCTAAAATTTTTCGCTCTTTCTAGGCTTATCTCATCCCGTCTTGGCTGAAAATATTGCCGGAAAGAGGGTTTTTAATTTTTTGAATTTTTTTGCTGTTTTATTTCGCAATTTTCTTCCCCGGGCCGAGTTTGAACGAAATTCGGGACTAAAACTTTTTCTTTCTCTTTTTCGGCCTATCTCATCCCATTTTTGCTAAAAATAATGCTGGAAAGAGGTTTTTTAATTTTTTAATTTTTATTTCTGTTTCTTTTTTGGTATTTTCTTGCCCGGATTGAGTAGGAACAGAATTCTGGCTAATTTTTTTTTCTTCTTTCTCGGCCTATCTAATCCTGTTTTGGCTAAAAATATTGCTGGAAAGTGGTTTTTTAATTTTTTGAATTTTTTTGCTTTTTTTTTTCGGAATTTTCTTGCTCGGGTCGAGAATGAATGCTATTCGGGACTAAAATTTTTTTCGTTCTTTCTCAGCCTATGTCATCCCGTTTTGACTAAAAATAATGTCGGAAAGAGGTTTTTTAGTTTTTTGAATTTTTTTGCTATTTTTGTCGCAATTTTCTTGCCCTAGTCGAGAATGAATGGAATTCGGGACTAAAATTTGTTTTCCTCTTTCTCGGTCTATCTCTTCCCGTTTTCCCTAGAAATAATGCCGGAATGAGGTTTTTTGATTTTTTGAATTTTTTTGCTATTTTTTTCGAAATTTTCTTCCCGGGGACGAGTATGAACGGAATTCGAGACTAAAATTTTTCTCTCTTTCCCGGCCTATCTCATCCCGTTTTGGCTAAAAATAATGCCGGAAAGGGGTTTTTTAATTTTTTGAATTTTTTGCTATTTTTTTTGGAATTCTCTTGTCCGAGTCGAGAATGAATGGAATTCGGGACTAAAATTTTTTTTCCTCGTTCTCGGTCTCATCCCGTTTTCCCTAGAAATAATGCCGGAATGAGGTTTTTTAATTTTTTGAATTTTTTTGCTTTTTTTTTTTTTCGGAATTTTCTTGCCGTGGTCGAGTATGAACGGAATTCGGGACTAAAATTTTTTTCGCTCTTTCTCGACATATCTCATCCCGTATTGGCTAAAAATAATGTCGGAAAGAGGTTTTTCAATATTTTGAATTTTTTTTCTATTTTTTTCGGAACTTTCTTGCCCGGGTCGAGTATGAACAGAATTTGGGACTAAAATTTTTTTCTCACTTTCTCGGCCAATCCCACACCATTTCGAATAGAAATAATGTCGGAATTAACTTTTTTAATTTTTTGAATTTTTTTGCTATTTTTTTTGGAATTTTCTAGCACGGGTTGTGTAAGAACAGAATTCTGGGCTAAATTTTTTTTTTTTCTTCTCTTTCTCGGCCTATCTAATACTGTTTTGGCTAAAAGTAATGTTGGAAAGGGTTTTTTTTAATATTTTTAATTTTTTTGCTTTTTTTTTCGGAATTTTCTTGCTCGGGTCGAGAATAAATGGAATTTGGGACTAAATTTTTTTTTCCTCTTTCTCGGCCTATCTCATCCCGTTTTCCCTAGAAATAATGCCGGAATGAGGTTTTTTAATTTTTTGAATTTTTTTGCTATTTTTTTTTCGGAATTTTCTTGCCGGGGTCGAGTATGAACGGAATTCGGGACTAAAATTTTTTTCGCTCTTTCTCGACATATCTCATCCCGTATTGGCTAAAAATAATGCCGGAAAGAGGTTTTTCAATATTTTGAATTTTTTTTCTATTTTTTTCGGAACTTTCTTGCCCGGGTCGAGTATGAACGGAATTTGGGACTAAATTTTTTTTCTCACTTTCTCGGCCAATCCCACACCATTTCGAATAGAAATACTGTCGGAATTAACTTTTTTAATTTTTTGAATTTTTTTGCTATTTTTTTTGGAATTTTCTAGCACGGGTTGGGTAAGAACAGAATTCTGGGCTAAAATTTCTTTTTCTTCTCTTTCTCGGCCTATCTAATCCTGTTTTGGCTAAAAGTAATGTTGGAAAGGGTTTTTTTAATATTTTTAATTTTTTTGCTTTTTTTTCGGAATTTTCTTGCTCGGGTCGAGAATAAATGGAATTTGGGACTAAATTTTTTTTCCTCTTTCTCGGCCTATCTCATTCCGTTTTCCCTAGAAATAATGCCGGAATGAGGTTTTTTAATTTTTTGAATTTTTTTGCTTTTTTTTTTCGGAATTTTCTTGCCGGGGTAGAGTATGAACGGAATTCGGGACTAAAATTTTTTCGCTGTTTCTCGGCCTACCTCATCACGTTTGGCTTAAATAATCCGGAAGAGGTTTCTTAATTTTTTGAATTTTTTTTTATTTTTTGCCGGTAGATATGAACGGAATTCGGGACTAAAATTATTTTCGCTGTTTCTCGGCCTACCTCATCCCGTTTTGGCTTAAAATAATACCGAAAGAGGTTCTTAATTTTTTGAATTTTTTTTCGGAATTTTCTTGCCGGGGTCGAGTATGAACGGAATTCGGGACTAAAATTTCTTTCGCTCTTTCTTGACCTATCTCATCCCGTTTTGGCTAAAATTAATGCCAGAAAGAGGTTTTTTAATATTTTGAATTTTTTTGCTATCTTTTTCGCAATTTTCTTCCCCGAGCCGAGTATGAACGAAATTCAGGACTAAAACTTTTTTTTTTTCTCTTTCTCGGCCTCTCTAATCCTGTTTTGGCTAAAAATAATGCTGGAAAGGGGTTTTTTAATTCTTTGAACTTTTTCGCTATTTTTTCGGAATTTTCTTGCTCGGGTTGAGAATGAAGGGAATTCGGGACTAAAATTTTGTTTCCTCTTTCTCGGCCTATCTCTTTCCGTTTTTCCTAGAAATATTGCCGGAATGAGGTTTTTTAATTTTTTGAATTTTTTGCTTTTTTTTTTCGGAATTTTCTTGCCGGGGGTCGAGTATGAACGGAATTCGGGAGTAAAATTTTTTTCGCTCTTTCTCAGCCTATCTCATCCCGTTTGGCTAAAAATAATACCGGAAAGAGGTTTCTTAATTTTTTGAATTTTTTTTGCTATTTTTTGGGAATTTTCTTGCCGGGGTCGAGTATGAACGGAATTCGAGACTAAAATTTTTTTCGCTCTTTCTCCGCCTATCTCATCCCGCTTTGGCTAAAAATAATGCCGGAAAGGTGTTTTTTAATTTTTTGATTTTTTTGCTATTTTTTTTTCGCAATTTTCTTCCTAGGGTCGAGTATGAACGGAATTCGGGACTAAAATTTTTCGCTCTTTCTAGGCTTATCTCATCCCGCCTTGGCTGAAAATATTGCCGGAAAGAGGGTTTTTAACTTTTTGAATTTTTTTGCTATTTTATTTTCGTAATTTTCTTCCCCGGGCCGAGTATGAACGAAATTCGGGACTAAAACTTTTTCTTTCTCTTTTTCGGCCTATCTCATCCCATTTTTGCTAAAAATAATGCTGGAAAAAGGTTTTTTAATTTTTTGATTTTTATTTCTATTTTTTTGTTGGTATTTTCTTGCCCGGATCGAGTATGAAAAGAATTCGGGTCTAAATTTTTTTTTTCTCTTTTTCGGCCTATCTCATCCCGTTTTGGCTAAAAATAATGCCAGAGAGAGGTTTTTTTATTTTTTGAATATTTTTGCTATTTTTTTCGCAATTTTCTTTCCGCGGACGGTATGAACGGAATTCGAGACTAAAATTTTTCTCTCTTTCTCGGCCTATCTCATCTCGTTTTGGCTAAAAATAATGCCGGAAAGGGGTTTTTTAATTTTTTGAATTTTTTTGCTATTTTTTTCGGAATTTTCTTGCCCGAGTCGAGAATAAATGGAATTCGGGACTAAAATTTTTTTTCCACTTTCTCGTTCTATCTCTTCCCGTTTTCCCAAGAAATAATGCCGGAATGAGGTTTTTTAATTTTTTGAATTTTTTTGCTTCTTTTTTTCGGAATTTTCTTGCCAGGGTCGTTTACGAACGGAATTCGGGACTAAAATTTTTTTCGCTCTTTCTCGGCCGATCTCATCCCGTTTGGCTAAAAATAATACCGGAAAGAGGTTTCTTAATTTTTTGATTTTTTTTGCTATTTTTTTTGGAATTTTCTTGCCGGGGTCGAGTATGAACGGAATGTGAGACTAAAATTTTTTTCACTCTTTCTCGGTCTATCTCAGCTCGTTTTGGCTAAAAATAATGCCGGAAAGAGGTTTTTTAATTTTTTGATTTTTTTTCTATTTTTTTTTTTTGGAATTTTCTTTCCCGGATAGAGTATGAACGGAATTCGGGACAAAAATTTTTTTTTTTCTCTTTCTCGGCCAATCTCATCCCGTTTTTGCTAAAAATATTGCGGAAAGGGGTTTTTTTTATTTTTGAATTTTTTTGCTATTTTTTTTTTCGCAAATTTTTCTCTTCCTAGGGTCGAGTATGAACGAATTCGGACTAAAAATTTTCGCCCTTTCCAGGCTTATCTCATCCCGTCTTGCTGAAATTTGCCGGAAAGAGGGTTTTTAACTTTTGATTTTTTTGTTATTTTTATTTCGCAATTTTCTTCCCCGGGCCGAGTATGAACGAAATTCAGACTAAAAAAACTTTTTCTTTCTCTTTTTCGGCCTACTCATTCCATTTTTGCTAAAAATAAATGCGGAAAGAGGTTTTTTAATTTTTTGAATTTTGATTTTTTTTTTTTTGGTATTTTCTGCCCGGATTGAGTAGGAACAGAATTCTGGGCTAATTTTTTTTTTTTTTTTCTTTCTCGGCTTATCTAATCCTGTTTTGGCTAAAAATATTGCTGGAAAGGGGTTTTTTAATTTTTTGAATTTTTTTGCTATTTTTTTCGAAATTTTCTTGCTCGGGTCGAGAATGAATGGTATTCGGGACTAAAATTTTTTCGCTCTTTCTCGGCCTATGTCATCCCGTTTTGACTAAAAATAATGCTGGAAAGAGGTTTTTTAGTTTTTTGAATTTTTTTGCTATTTTTTTCGCAATTTTCTTCCCAGGGCCGAATATGAACGGAATTCGGGACTAAAATTTTTCTCTCTTTCTAGGCCTATCTCATCCCGTCTTGGCTAAAAATATTGCCGGAAAGAGGGTTTTTAACTTTTTGATTTTTTTTTGCTATTTTATTTCGCAATTTTCTTCCCCGGGACGAGTATGAACGAAATTCAAGACTAAAACTTTTTTTTTTCTCTTTTTAGGCCTATCTCATCCCGTTTTTGCTAAAAATAATGCCAAAAAGAGGATTTTTAATTTTTTGATTTTTATTTCTATTTTTTTTGGTATTTTCTTGCCCGGATTGAGTATGAAAAGAATTCGGGTGTAAATTTTCTTTTTTCTCTTTTTCGGCCTATCTCATCCTTTTTTGGCGAAAAATAATGCCAGAGAGAGGTTTTTTTATTTTTTGAATATTTTTGCTATTTTTTTCGCAATTTTCTTCCCGCGGACGGTATGAACGGAATTCGAGACTAAAATTTTTCTCTCTTTCTCGGCCTATCTCATCTCGTTTTGGCTAAAAATAATGCCGGAAAGGGGCTTTTTAATTTTTTGAATATTTTTGCTATTTTTTTTGGAATTTTCTTGCCCGAGTCGAGAATGAATGGAATTCGGGACTAAAATTTTTTTTCCACTTTCTCGTTCTATCTCATCCCGTTTTCCCAAGAAATAATGCCGGAATGAGGTTCTTTAATTTTTTGAATTTTTTTGCTTTTTTTTTTTCGAAATTTTCTTGCCGGGGTCGTTTATAAACGGAATTCGGGACTAAAATATTTTTCGCTCTTTCTCGGCCTATCTCATCCCGTTTGGCTAAAAATAATACCGGAAAGAGGTTTCTTAATTTTTTGATTTTTTTTGCTATTTTTTTTGGAATTTTCTTGCCTGGGTCGAGTATGAACGGAATGTGAGACAAAAATTTTTTTCACTCTTTCTCGACCTTTCTCAGCCCGTTTTGGCTAAAAATAATGCCGGAAAGAGGTTTTTCAATTTTTTGATTTTTTTTTCTATTTTTTTTGGAATTTTCTTTCCCGGATCGAGTATGAACGGAATTCGGGATAAATTTTTTTTTTTCTCTTTCTCGGCCAATCTCATCCCGTTTTTGCTAAAAATATTGCGGAAAGGGGTTTTTTAATTTTTTGAATTTTTTTGCTTTTTTTTTTCTGAACTTTCTTGCCCGGGTAGAGTATGAACAAAATTCGGGACTAAAATTTTTTTCTCACTTTCTCTGCCACTCTCAGACCGTTTCGGATAGAAATAATGTCGGAATTAACTTTTTTAATTTTTTGAATTTTTTAGTATTTTTTTTGGAATTTTCTAGAACGGGTTGGGTAGGAATAGAATTCTGGGCTAAATTTTTTTTTTCCTCTTTCTCGGCCTCTCTAATCCTGTTTTGGCTAAAAATAATGCCGGAAAGGGGTTTTTTAATTTTTTGAAATTTTTTGCTACTTTTTCGGAATTTTCTTGCTCGGGTTGAGAATGAATTGAATTCGGGACTAAAATTTTGTTTCCTCTTTCTCGGCCTATCTCATTCTGTTTTTCCTAGAAATAATGCCGGAATGAGGTTTTTTAATTTTTTGAATTTTTTTGCTTTTTTTTTTCGGAATTTTCTTGCGGGGGGTCGAGTATGAACGGAATTCGAGACTAAAATTTTTTTCGCTCTTTCTCGACCTATCTCATCCCGTTTGGCTAAAAATAATACCGGAAAGAGGTTTCTTCATTTTTTGAATTTTTTTGCTATATTTTTGGGAATTTTCTTGCCGGGGTCGAGTATGAACGGAATTCGAGACTAAATTTTTTTTCGCTCTTTCTCCGCCTATCTCATCCCGCTTTGGCTAAAAATAATGCCGGAAAGGGGTTTTTTAATTTTTTGAATTTTTTTGCTATTTTTTTCTCAATTTTCTTCCCTGGGTCGAGTATGAACGGAATTCGGGGCTAAAATTTTTCGCTCTTTCTAGGCTTATCTCATCCCGTCTTGGCTGAAAATATTGCCGGAAAGAGGGTTTTTAATTTTTTGAATTTTTTTGCTGTTTTATTTCGCAATTTTCTTCCCCGGGCCGAGTTTGAACGAAATTCGGGACTAAAACTTTTTCTTTCTCTTTTTCGGCCTATCTCATCCCATTTTTGCTAAAAATAATGCTGGAAAGAGGTTTTTTAATTTTTTAATTTTTATTTCTGTTTCTTTTTTGGTATTTTCTTGCCCGGATTGAGTAGGAACAGAATTCTGGCTAATTTTTTTTTCTTCTTTCTCGGCCTATCTAATCCTGTTTTGGCTAAAAATATTGCTGGAAAGTGGTTTTTTAATTTTTTGAATTTTTTTGCTTTTTTTTTTCGGAATTTTCTTGCTCGGGTCGAGAATGAATGCTATTCGGGACTAAAATTTTTTTCGTTCTTTCTCAGCCTATGTCATCCCGTTTTGACTAAAAATAATGTCGGAAAGAGGTTTTTTAGTTTTTTGAATTTTTTTGCTATTTTTGTCGCAATTTTCTTGCCCTAGTCGAGAATGAATGCAATTCGGGACTAAAATTTGTTTTCCTCTTCCTCGGTCTATCTCTTCCCGTTTTCCCTAGAAATAATGCCGGAATGAGGTTTTTTGATTTTTTGAATTTTTTTGCTATTTTTTTCGAAATTTTCTTCCCGGGGACGAGTATGAACGGAATTTGAGACTAAAATTTTCCTCTCTTTCCCGGCCTATCTCATCCCGTTTTGGCTAAAAATAATGCCGGAAAGGGGTTTTTTAATTTTTTGAATTTTTTGCTATTTTTTTTGGAATTCTCTTGTCCGAGTCGAGAATGAATGGAATTCGGGACTAAAATTTTTTTTCCTCGTTCTCGGTCTCATCCCGTTTTCCCTAGAAATAATGCCGGAATGAGGTTTTTTAATTTTTTGAATTTTTTTGCTTTTTTTTTTTTTCGGAATTTTCTTGCCGTGGTCGAGTATGAACGGAATTCGGGACTAAAATTTTTTTCGCTCTTTCTCGACATATCTCATCCCGTATTGGCTAAAAATAATGTCGGAAAGAGGTTTTTCAATATTTTGAATTTTTTTTCTATTTTTTTCGGAACTTTCTTGCCCGGGTCGAGTATGAACAGAATTTGGGACTAAAATTTTTTTCTCACTTTCTCGGCCAATCCCACACCATTTCGAATAGAAATAATGTCGGAATTAACTTTTTTAATTTTTTGAATTTTTTTGCTATTTTTTTTGGAATTTTCTAGCACGGGTTGTGTAAGAACAGAATTCTGGGCTAAATTTTTTTTTTTTCTTCTCTTTCTCGGCCTATCTAATACTGTTTTGGCTAAAAGTAATGTTGGAAAGGGTTTTTTTTAATATTTTTAATTTTTTTGCTTTTTTTTTGGAATTTTCTTGCTCGGGTCGTGAATAAATGGAATTTGGGACTAAATTTTTTTTTCCTCTTTCTCGGCCTATCTCATCCCGTTTTCCCTAGAAATAATGCCGGAATGAGGTTTTTTAATTTTTTGAATTTTTTTGCTATTTTTTTTCGGAATTTTCTTGCCGGGGTCGAGTATGAACGAAATTCGGGACTAAAATTTTTTTCGCTCTTTCTCGACATATCTCATCTCGTATTGGCTAAAAATAATGCCGGAAAGAGGTTTTTCAATATTTTGAATTTTTTTTCTATTTTTTTCGGAACTTTCTTGCCCGGGTCGAGTATGAACGGAATTTGGGACTAAATTTTTTTTCTCACTTTCTCGGCCAATCCCACACCATTTCGAATAGAAATACTGTCGGAATTAACTTTTTTAATTTTTTGAATTTTTTTGCTATTTTTTTTGGAATTTTCTAGCACGGGTTGGGTAAGAACAGAATTCTGGGCTAAAATTTCTTTTTCTTCTCTTTCTCGGCCTATCTAATCCTGTTTTGGCTAAAAGTAATGTTGGAAAGGGGTTTTTTTAATATTTTTAATTTTTTTGCTTTTTTTTTTCGGAATTTTCTTGCTCGGGTCGAGAATAAATGGAATTTGGGACTAAAATTTTTTTTCCTCTTTCTCGGCCTATCTCATCCCGTTTTCCCTAGAAATAATGCCGGAATGAGGTTTTTTAATTTTTTGAATTTTTTTGCTTTTTTTTTTTCGGAATTTTCTTGCAGGGGTCGAGTATGAACAAAATTCGGGACTAAAATTTTTTTCGCTCTATCTTGGCCTATCTCTACCCGTTTTGGCTAAAAACAATACCGAAAAGAGGTTTCATAATTTTTTGAATTTTATTGCTATTTTTTTTGGAATTTTCTTGCCGGGGTAGAGTATGAACGGAATTCGGGACTAAAATTATTTTCGCTGTTTCTCGGCCTACCTCATCCCGTTTTGGCTTAAAATAATACCGGAAAGAGGTTTCTTAATTTTTTGAATTTTTTTTCGGAATTTTCTTGCCGGGATCGAGTATGAACGGAATTCGGGACTAAAATTTTTTTCGCTCTTTCTTGACCTATCTCATCCCGTTTTGGCTAAAAATAATGCCAGAAAGAGGTTTTTTAATATTTTGAATTTTTTTGCTATCTTTTTCACAATTTTCTTCCCCGAGCCGAGTATGAACGAAATTCAGGACTAAAACTTTTTTTTTTCTCTTTCTCGGCCTCTCTAATCCTGTTTTGGCTAAAAATATTGCTGGAAAGGGGTTTTTTAATTCTTTGAACTTTTTCGCTATTTTTTTGGAATTTTCTTGCTCGGGTTGAGAATGAATGGAATTCGGGACTAAAATTTTGTTACCTCTTTCTCGGCCTATCTCTTTCCGTTTTTCCTAGAAATATTGCCGGAATGAGGTTTTTTAATTTTTTGAATTTTTTTGCTTTTTTTTTTTCGGAATTTTCTTGCCGGGGGTCGAGTATGAACGAAATTCGGGAGTAAAATTTTTTTCGCTCTTTCTCAGCCTATCTCATCCCGTTTGGCTAAAAATAATACCGGAAAGAGGTTTCTTAATTTTTTGAATTTTTTTTCTATTTTTTGGGAATTTTCTTGCCGGGGTCGAGTATGAACGGAATTCGAGACTAAAATTTTTTTCGCTCTTTCTCCACCTATCTCATCCCGCTTTGGCTAAAAATAATGCCGGAAAGGTGTTTTTTAATTTTTTGAATTTTTTTGCTATTTTTTTTTCGCAATTTTCTTCCTAGGGTCGAGTATGAACGGAATTCGGGACTAAAATTTTTCGCTCTTTCTAGGCTTATCTCATCCCGTCTTGGCTGAAAATATTGCCGGAAAGAGGGTCTTTAACTTTTTGAATTTTTTTGCTATTTTATTTTGTAATTTTCTTCCCCGGGCCGAGTATGAACGAAATTCGGGACTAAAACTTTTTCTTTCTCTTTTTCGGCCTATCTCATCCCATTTTTGCTAAAAATAATGCTGGAAAAAGGTTTTTTAATTTTTTGATTTTTATTTCTATTTTTTTGTTGGTATTTTCTTGCCCGGATCGAGTATGAAAAGAATTCGGGTCTAAATTTTTTTTTTTCTCTTTTTCGGCCTATCTCATCCCGTTTTGGCTAAAAATAATGCCAGAGAGAGGTTTTTTTATTTTTTGAATATTTTTGCTATTTTTTTCGCAATTTTCTTTCCGCGGATGGTATGAACGGAATTCAAGACTAAAATTTTTCTCTCTTTCTCGGCCTATCTCATCTCGTTTTGGCTAAAAATAATGCCGGAAAGGGGTTTTTTAATTTTTTGAATTTTTTTGCTATTTTTTTCAGAATTTTCTTGCCCGAGTCGAGAATGAATGGAATTCGGGACTAAAATTTTTTTTCCACTTTCTCGTTCTATCTCTTCCCGTTTTCCCAAGAAATAATGCCGGAATGAGGTTTTTTAATTTTTTGAATTTTTTTGCTTTTTTTTTTTCGGAATTTTCTTGCCGGGGTCGTTTACGAACGGAATTCGGGACTGAAATTTTTTTCGCTCTTTCATGGCCTATCTCATCCCGTTTGGCTAAAAATAATACCGGAAAGAGGTTTCTTAATTTTTTGATTTTTTTTGCTATTTTTTTTGGAATTTTCTTGCCGGGGTCGAGTATGAACGGAATGTGAGACTAAAATTTTTTTCACTCTTTCTCGGCCTATCTCAGTCCGTTTTGGCTAAAAATAATGCCGGAAAGAGGTTTTTTAATTTTTTGATTTTTTTTCTATTTTTTTTGGAATTTTCTTTCCCGCATCGAGTATGAACGGAATTCGGGA
>NW_022154840.1:0-20597 GCF_001633185.2 Quercus lobata
ACTTGAGCATTGATTTTTTTTTTTTCCCAACTATGTTAGAAATTTCTTCATAGGAATACAATGGATTGAATAATGAATGTGGCCATGTGTGACTTGCAAGACTTGTCAATCCGTCAAGCACGTCACAAAGGAACGTTGAATGTGGCCATGTAGAAAAAAAAAATTGATGACTATCTGAGACACTTTTCATTACGCTTTTCCAAGTAATTGTATTGGCAGGTTCATGATAGTGACAAGGGTCACTTGCATGTGGAGTGTGGACCTTGGTTACAAAGTCTAGCAATCGTTTAATTCACTCAATATCTATCTTAGACATAAAAATCAAATAAATATGAATAATGTTAGGGACACTTACAAATTGCTAATGTAATGAGTAATTATTGATAAAAGAAAAAAAATGATATTAATAGTATGTCTAGATGAATACCAATAAGAGTTCCTCCAAAAAAAAGAGATGAATACCAATAAGAAATTGATCACATTAATATTTTGTAGAAATATTATAAAATAGTTTATAACTGTAACATTACTCAATAAATATATCTCATGCAAAAATTTCGTTCATTTTAATATAATATTTTATTTCTTTTTTAACCATTTTTCAAAAACATTCACATAATAATATATTTTTTATTTTTTTAAAATTTAAAATTTTTTTAATTATTTCTCTCTCATTTTGTACATCCATCAAACAACATTCCACAACTAAAAATTAAAACCTTATCAACACCAATATTCTTAAACAATAACGTGGGTTTTGGTCTTTTGGGTGTAGATTACGAATTTATTAATCTTAAAAAAAAAAAAATATGGTAGATATTAGGTGTTCGAATCTGCTGACTAAATAAAAATATGTATATAGATAGGCTATGACAAAAATTAAATGAGATCTGATGAAGGTTTATTTATTTCAAAAAATAATAAATAAAAAAAGATATGTCAATTAAAGGTTTAAATGAAGTTAGATATATAAAAGTGGATTAGCTGAATATCTATATCTATATAATAAGTAATAGCCAAAACATTTGACCTTTTGTTGACCTTACCTCATTGCGCCATGTGGCTACATAAATTTATGCCACACAACTAAATTTAGAAACCAAATAATTGTGTCTTTTCGTTTTACAAAATAAGACACTGAACAATTGTATCTTTTGGAATTTTAAATAACTAACCACAACCAAAAGAAACAAATCATTACACTGTACAATACTATTGTTTTGAAGTTGAGCTTTTTGAAAAAGTTGAATTTTCAAAAAGTGCATAATGAAAAAGTGTTTTTTCAAAGAACTAAGTGTTTGGTAAAAACTGTTAAAAAATGTTTTTTTGAAAAAGCTGAGTGCTTATAAAAGTGGCAGTTTGAGAGATAAATTACCAAAAAGGACAATGTATATATAAGGAAGTTTATTTCATACTTAAATCAATATTGTGAAATTATTTTTTTCTCACCAATATTAGCTAATAATAATGGAAAATTATTAGGTACTCTCGGAGTACCATAAATTGTTCTCCCTCCTCTCACATAAATGGTGGGTCCCACCATGAATTTAATAAGGAGATCCACCATTTATGTGAGAGGAGAGAGTACGCATTTATGGTACTCCGAGAGTACACAATAATTTCCCAATAATAACCTATCACTTTAGATTTATTGTGAAAGTATTGTGATAATTTATACTGATTTTATTGTAAAAGTATTGTGAAAATATTGTGATAAAAATTGATACTGATTTTAATTTGAACGTACTATTAAAATTATTTTTTTCTCTTTCTAAAAAAATTATTTTTTTCTCACTATTATTAGCTAATAATAACCTACCACTTAAAATTTATTGTGAAAATATTGTGATACCATTTCCTCATTCTTCTTCTTTTTTCCCTACACTACCGCATTTCTTTCTTCTTTTTTTTCCTTCTTTTTTCCCCCTCTTTTTTTCTCCTCCACACATGTACCCTTACACTTTTCTTTTTTTACTTCTTTCCATTTTTTATCCCTACCACTTCCTCCAAACTCTAGAACGTTCCAGCTTTCCTTCTTCCTCTCTTCATTTTTTTTTTTCTCTCAGCACTTCGTCTGCAACACCCATGCAATTCTTCACCCTAATCTTCTTGATTCTTTTCTTTTTCTCTAAATTCAACCACTTACAAACGGGATGATTCAGAGCAAAGCAGAGCAGATCGGGAAGATTGGATCAAAGCAAAGCAAACGCAAATGGGTACAAACTCCATTTGAAAGATTTTGCTATATTCTGATTTTTTTTTTTGTTTTGCATTTTGAGGAATTCTAATTTGCAAGGGATTGATTTTTTTTTTTTTTTCCTTAGCTGATTTGGGAATTTATTATAGATTTTTTTGTATTTGGATTTGGAAATTTGTTATTGAGAGGAATATTTTGATGTTTTTTTTTTTTTGTTTTGCATTTTGAGGAATCCTAATTTGCAAGGGATTGACTTTTTTTTTTCCCTTAGCTGATTTGGGAATTTGTTATAGATTTTTTTGTGTTTGGATTTGGAAATTTGTTATTGAGAGGAATGAGGAACTGTGCGTAGACGAAGACATGAGCATCCTTTATTCTTTGGGTTAATTTGGTAATTGCCCAACTCACCCAACGGATATATCAAAACGTGCATAGACTTTTGGCAAAAATGGAATTCTGAGACTCCAAAATGGAATTGTGCGTTCTCTTCACAAGTATAAAATGCAACTTTTTGGAAAAAGTTGCGTTTTATACTAACCAAATGCACTTAAAGGGCTGGCTTATTTCAAAATGTGACTTTTGGGCTGAAAAAGTTGAAACAAACGGGCATTTAAGCAGAAAGGCAACTTCTTGGAAGGTACACATAAAATACCATTCCATCCTTACTTTTATTATTTTATACCCAAAAAAAAAAAAAATTTACTAAATTTGTTTCATTTATTTATTTCATCTTTCACTTGGGCTTTGGTTTCCAACTATCTCCCAATAGTGTTATTAGAATATTTGTGTTACGTGACTCTATCAGTTAGATCTACACAGTTTCCTTTTAAATTGGTATGGGCATATAATATACTACAAAGACTAAAGTAATACTTAGACGTGTATACTGTATAGATTTTTGTACATTGCTAATTCAATATTAATCACAAAATATTTTTAAAAAAATGATAATTTAAAATTTTATTTATGCAGTTAGTTTTTTAGGCCTAAATTTATTATGTTCTTGATATCAATTAATTACTTTCTATAAAAAAATTCTAATTAACTATGAATATATATTTAAAATATTAAGTCATTTTCGTATGTCCTTTTATTTATTTTTTTTAGTTATACAGTGTTATTTATTACCTATTTATGATTACATTTTTTTTAAATGATTCCAATGCCTGTTGTGGATAGTTATAGCCATCGACCCATCTCCTCACGAGCATTCCATGCATCTATGCTACGTTGCTAACTATTTTTCTTTTTAAAGTCTTAATAGTAACTATATAAACTCAAATATAATGCTTTTTTTTTCCTTCCAAACTCATTCAGTAATTTAACCCATGCATCACACTGGTTAAATGACTAGTGTGTATATATATATGTGTGTGTGTGTGTGTGTGTGTGTGTGTGTGTGTGTTTCAAATAAAAATTACCTATTCTTTACATGATATCCGGCAAGATCGGCCACATGACTCAAAGCAGCTTTCCATGTTTCCACCTTCTCCTTGAAATGTTTTTCATGTTTAACAAGTGAAAAAGTTCCTATTTGTTTTCGCACATCAGATGGATCCACATTGTAAAAAATAGGGAAAACTGTTATTTCCTTTTTTGTCTCGCAGTCAATGATCTCTACAAGTTCATCTAAGCACCAAGTGGAAAATGCATAATTTTCTGAGAGAATGACTATGGCAAATTTGGATTCTTTGATCGCTCTAAGGAGTTCTGGTTTAATAGTTTTTCCTTTCTCAAGTTTTTGATCGTCCTTAAAAGTGTTAATGCCCTTCTCTACTAATGCATAATATATAAAGTCCGTAGCAGTATTGCGAGTGTCCTCACCACTGAAACTCAGGAAAACATCATACGTCCATTTGCTAGTAGAAGAAATAGAAGAACTTGGGAAAGATGATGAACTTGAAGCCATTGAATCAAGGAATAGATCTGCATGGAAAAAAAAAATCAATTAGAACTGAAGAAAAATTGAAAAGAAAATAAATTATGAAAGAAGAAAAACTATTTGATGCAATGGTTTGAATCTTTCCCTTCATCAGATGAGTCAAACATTACCCCCTTTTTTTGTTCCTTATGAGAAAGAGAACCACAAATAAAGTCACACTGTTCAGAACTCAGGGGCAAGTGTTGGGTATGTACGGCAAAGATGGTCTAGGTACAGATAATTTTTTTTCCCAAGCCAACAGCAGAGCAAAGTAGACATTGTTCATAAAACCATGGCTATAACAAAGGAACAAGACAGAGAAACTTCTAAAATAAAAAAAAATAAAAACAAAAAAAGTAGCATTAAAGCTATACTTGAGTAGAGAGTAAAAAAAGAGGCATAAATAAACAAGCATTCACAGCCAAGTGAGCCAAGGTCTCAGTAAACACAATACAAAAAATGGAGGAACATGGAAAAAACAAAAAATATAAAAAAAAACCCAACAAATGGAGGGGCTGATTTTGGGCCTCACCGGAAACAAAAATCGGTGAACGGAGCTGTGTATATCTCGGGCTAAAGGTGCTAATCAGCGGAATTGGAGCTCTGCTTCAGTTATTGAAGTGTGCTGTGGGTTTGGAAGAAGGAAAAGGGAATGTGAGATGAAAGTAGTGAACAAGCATGGGTAGTTGAGGAAGTTCTTACAAAATATTCGTTAAAACCTTTTATATTATGTTTAGTTGCACTGGATGAGAGGAAGTAGAAAATGGGAAAATTGATAGAAGCTGGGGATTCCTCACATTTTTCCAAATTTTGTTTCTGTCCGATTTGAAAGAAAAAAGAGAAATGATTAACCTTTTATACAAGATTACTCTTGTACCCTCGTAAAAGTATAAAAAAGTTATGAATATTTTTGTAAAATTACTTTTAATTCTTCCTAATGAATTATTCATTTATAATTTACAAAAAATAAAAAAATAAAATAATTTTTTAGCATTATTTTTTCCTTCGGTTTTTTTTTTTTTCAATTCTATTCCCTTAATTTTTTTTCCCTTTCTTTAAACATAGTGTTAATTTTAGAGAGTAATTGAAAATTTCACACCCCCTTCATAATATTGTATTGTGGTGGACCTCACACAGATTCACGAGTCTTATAGCTGAATATTGAAAAAAATTGAGTTTATTGGTGATATAGGTACTGTTGAAAGTTATTTGGAAAAATGAGGAAAGAGAGTGAATTTCGGCAACGGTGTTGCCGAAATTGCAAGAAAAAGTATGAGAGAGAGTAAAGATAAGTGATGTGATGGAGGAGGGAGAAAAAATTGAATTTCGGTAATGAGATAACCGAAATTCTTGCTGCCCAAGTGAGTGTGAAGTTCCCGAAGTGCTAGTGCTATGTGGAGTGCCCAAAGGGAAACCAATTGTGGCAACCAAGTTGCCAAAATTGTAGGGAAGGGAGGAGAGAGAAAATATGAATTGTGGCAACCAAGTTGCTGAAAATGGGAGGGGGAAAAAAAAAAAAGAATTGTGGCAACCAAGTTGCCGAAATCTTGGGGAGGAATTTAAAAAAAAAAATTGTGGCAATTGATTTGTGACGATGGCATTGCCAAAATGGAGGGAAAAAAATTTGTGGTTGATTTGTGGCATTTTATATAACTAAAATTGATTCCCTAATTATTATAACACATAATAAATAATTAGGCGTAAATGCATTTTTAATCCCTACATTTTGA
This sequence comes from Quercus lobata, assembly GCF_001633185.2. NCBI lineage: Eukaryota > Viridiplantae > Streptophyta > Magnoliopsida > Fagales > Fagaceae > Quercus > Quercus lobata. Next base: position 5,849 of record NW_022154840.1, read on the forward strand.
TTTTTTTTTTTCCATTTTAGTCCCTACATTTTATTTTTACCACTTTTAATCTCTAAACCAATTAACGTGGGACATTTAAGTCCTTAAAGCACCATTCCGTTACTATCCAACTCACAAATTCTCCTCACACAAATGCATACGTGGAAGCCCTACTAAAAAACAAATTTGAATGACAATTGAAATCCACAACTTAGGCGCAGAGTTTCCTTGTATGGATTGTGTTACAAAGGCCCTGTTTGGCAGGTGTGTTCTAACACACATTTTCACATTTTAAACAACATTACACACATTTTTATATACTTTTTCACCCACACGTATATAAAAAACACTCAAACAACATTACTCAAACTCCTCTATACATTTGTTCACGCGCATTCTACTGTTTACATGCCTAAATTTACTGTTCAGGTCTGATGAAAAAAAGAGAGAGAGAGAGAGAGACATGTGAAGCACAAAATGCCCTTCCTAAATGCTCACTTTACGTCACTTTGCTTCTTTTGTTAGCTTGCGTCAGCCAAATAAGATGGGTAGGTCAGGTCATAGGTGTAAGTAATTACTTGGTGTGAAAAGTTTTCTTTCTCATAAAAAAAAAAAAATCAATTGTCCCTTCAAAGCGTTAATGTCTCAAAAACACTCAAACAACATTACTCAAACTACTCTATACACTTGTTTACGCGCATTCCACCGTTCACATACCTAAATTTACTGTTTATGTCTCATGAAAAAATAAAAAAAAAAAGAGAAGAGAGACATGTGAAGCACAGAATGCGCTTCCCAAATGCTCACCTTATGTCATTTTGCTTCTTTTGTTAGCTTGCGTCAGCCAAATAAGATGGGTAGGTCAGGTCATAGGTGTAAGTAATTACTAGGTGTGAAAAGTTTTCTTTCTCAAAAAAAAAAAAAAAAAGATCAATTGTCCCGTCAAAGCGTTAATGTCTCAAAGTCTCAAACGACTCTTTTTAATCCATGAAATAGTGACTATGCAACTTTTCTATCATCTATGATATGTAGTGCAAAGTGACATAATGGGTCTCAAAATGCAAATTTCCTATAACGGATATTATTTTTACCTATTAAATTATTGTTTCCCAAACTAGGAAATGGCACTTTGGAATTTAGATGGACTCCACATGGTACTCATGATAGCATGTGATAGTTGATTGTATTAGGACCCAATATGTGACAAGTTTCACATCAACTTTTCTGCCCCATCAATATGTGGCATTAGCAAGAACAAAGAGCGAGGGAGAGGGAGAAAAGCTCAGATTTTTATAGAGAAGAGATAAGTATCAATAGAAAATGTCAGCAAAGGATAGAGATAAGATTCACTGAGATTTCAAGAGAGAGAGAGAGAGAAGATTATGTTACAATAAAAAATAGGCGAAAAACTCATTTTCGTCCCTACATTTTCACGCGATTTCCACTTTGATCTCTGTTTTTTTTTTCCATTGCTTTTAATTCTTATCCTGAAAAATGCGTCTCGTTTTAGTCATTTCCATTAGTGCCCTAACGGCCCCATCTTACGTGGTAGATAGAACTATTAAAATAATAATAATAAATTTTATTTTGACATTAAAAATGCCACATCAGCATTTAAATTAAAAAAATTAATTTATTAATTTTAATTAAATAAAAAAATAAAAAACAGAATTAAAAATAAAAAATCACATGAATTGATATCTAAGTGTGTCTTGAACGAGAACAAGAAGAACATAATCCCAGATCTAAAAATACAAACCCAAAAATTAAAATCCAGAAATTAAAATTTTCAAAATCACAATTTTCTCAACCCAGCAAAATCATCAAATCCTAAAGCCCCAAAGTACCAAATCAATCCAAAAATATAACAAATCCAAACAAAAAAAAAAATCTCAAACTCAGAAAAACCCATCAACCATCACGTCTGAAGCAAGCCATGAACCTAGGGACAATCACAGTGACCAAACCCACCAAAAAATCACAAACCCATACATTCCGAGCAAGAATCAGAAGCGCAAGCACTAGAAGAAGCAAAGGTTGAGGCTTTAGCTGAGGATGAAGATGAAGAAGAGTCACTGTCTGGGACGCCTTGGGAAGACGAAGAGATAGTGACCCATGAAAGATTCGAACCCGAAGAAGAAGAAGACGACCCGAATACCCACGAGAAGGAGCCGGGTATGGAAGAGTCAAAGTTCCGAGAAAGTCAACAACGAAAGCCTGAGAGAGAAAGAGAAAGCTCAGTGTTACTAGATTGCTTGCTTCTAATGATGTGTGAGCCAAAGATTTCCATGGAGGTATCCAAAGAAACCTGGGTTTGGTCACTGTGATTGTTCCTGGGTTCGTGGCTTGCTTCAGATGTGGTGGTTGATGGGTTTTTCTGAGACTTTCTTTGTTTAGATTTGTTGTGTTGTATTTTTGGATTGATTTGGTACTTTGGGTATTTAGGATTTGATGATTTTGCTGGGTTTGAGAAAATGGTGGTTTTGAAATTTTTAATTTTTGGATTTTAATTTCTGGGTTTGTGTTCTTAGATCTAGGTTTGTATTCTTAGATCTAGGTTTGTATTCTTATTGTTCTTGTTCAAAACACACTTAAATCTCAAATTATATGATTTTTTATTTTTAATTCTGTTTTTATTTTTTATTTAATTTAAATGTTGATGTGGCATTTTTTAATGCCAAAATAAAATTTTTTATTATTATCTTAATAGTTCCATCTGCCACATAGGACGGGGCCGTTAGGGCACTGACGGAAAGGAATAAAATGATATACATTTTTCAAGATAAGGACTAAAAACGGTGGAAAAAAAAGATAGGAACCAAAATGAAAATTGCGTGAAAATGCAGAGACGAAAATGGGTTTTTTGCCTAAAAAATATTTAAATAATATGTTGGTCATAGACTCACGAGTACAATGAGAAAAATGGAACATGTGAAACAAGAAAGATTAAAAATATAAAATAAAGTTGGATTTTTGTTTTTATGATTTTTGTTTTAATGTTTTAGAAATCAGATGTGTGGCTGTCGTTAGAGAACTTAATGGGCAGGCGGGCTAATGGGAAAAGAGAAAAATTAGAATTGATGGTCTGTACTTTGTTTGACCATGGTGAAATTTATTAAACATCAGCGGTTGAAAACTATCTCTAAAAAAAAGTTTGTTGTGGTTTGTAAGATATGTTTATTCGGCTTTTTGTTTAGGACTAACCTAATTTTTGTGAGGCATGTTGTGGATTCAACTATGTAGTTGGCACCCCTTTCCCTCTCCCTTGTGTGTGTGTTTGTTTCTCAAAAAAAGAAAAAAAAATTGTGTAGTTGGATGTATCCCTAGCATTATTCATAAGCTAATATTGATGATTTATTGTTGCTAACCTCTAAAGTTGATGTCATAATTTATAAAAATCTTAAAATTAAAATTTGAAAAATCACCAAAATTAGTATTAGTTTATTGCAAATCTCAAATTGCATCTACAGATATAAGATTACGATGCGAATAAATGTGATGAAATTTTATCAGCTTTACGTTAAGCATTGTCCCCCTTTTAGGTTTGTACCCCGACTCCGTCCCTGTGCATTGATACACAGTCCAAGATGTATTGTCGGATGCTAATGATTTGTGTGGTACGCCAAGAGTTATTCGTTGAAAGTACAATAATTTAGTATTGTCGGATACCAAACCAAATGATCATATCAAAACTTAAAAGCAAATCAAATTCAAGAAGTGAGAAAGAAAATATTGTTAGATAAGAGAATTGAAACAAGATATACGGCTTGTTCATATTGAGGAGAGTCAGATTGGTTTTCAAAGTTGGGTCACTAATGCACGTGACCAGGTCACATCAGCTCGAATGCGTGGCAAGCAATGAAAATGTTAGATGTTTGAATAAAAGACAATAAAGAAACCTTGCTAAACGTGGTGAGGCTTTTGATTAACCTTCACTATATAAACTGGTGAAAAGTCTTTTGAAGAAAATCGAACTCTGAGCATATGATAAACATTATAGTTTAAACCAGTACGTGCATGCCAAACTAGTATGGTATTAACATCATCCAAATTCTTAAGCACTAATCTTATGGGAAATTAACTTCAATAAAAGTTGCTATGGTCTATGGATCACATGGATGCTCAGTTGTTCTGCTTGTGCAGTCAAAATGCTTGAAAATTAAAGGCTCTCTAGTCCAGTCTATGAAAATTGATTAAGGCTCCTTCATCCATGTAACCTTGTCTGAGAGGAATAAGAACTTACATGGAAAAAGAAGGAAATAAAAAAGGACGAGATAAATTGAAAGATAAAAGAACAAGTCATTTAATTTCATGCAAAATTAGATAAGAGAATTGAAACAAGATATACGGCTTGTTCATACTGAGGAGAGTCAGATTGGTTTTCAACGTTGGGTCACTAATGCAAGTGACCAGGTCATATCAGCTCGAATGCGTGGCAAGCAATGAAAATGTTAGATGTTTGAATAAAAGACAATAAAGAAACCTTGCTAAACGTGGTGAGGCTTTTGATTAACCTTCACTATATAAACTGGTGAAAAGTCTTTTGAAGAAAATTGAACTCTGAGCATATGGTAAACATTATAGTTTAAACCAGTACGTGCATGCCAAACTAGTACGGTATTAAGATCATCCAAATTCCTAACCCTTTTAAGCCCTAATCTTATGGGAAATTAACTTCAATAAAGTTGCTATTGTCTATAGATCACATGGATGCTCAGTTGTTCTGCTTGTGCAGTCAAAATGCTTGAAAATTAAAGGCTCTCTAGTCTAGTCTATGAAAATTGATTAAGGCTCCTTCATCCATGTAACCTTGTCTGAGAGGAATAAATACTTACATGGAAAAAGAAGGAAATAAAAAAGGACGAGATAAACTGAAAGATAAAAGAACAAATCATTTTCATGCAAAATTCAATCAGTTGTCACATCTACAAAGTAGAGAGAGTACATCAATCATATGGGACTCTTGTTTGTTCTTTGCATGGGAACCGAACCAATTTTCACCAACCACAGTACGAGAGTGTTGGATTTGAACCAAATCTACTCATTATTCAAGTCTTTAAGGGCAAATATGTAATTAAAGCCCTCATTATGAAAAGACGTTAACACCCTTCCTTCGCAAACCAATTTTCTATCTCATCAAACCAATTCGCCAAGCTCACCACTCACACGTTAGCATTTACAATAAGAATCTATATTTCTATCTTCTCACTCGTGTAAAATTTTTGGTATATTTTATAATAAGAATCTTTTTTTTTTACACGGAAATTTTTTCAAAAATTCCACATTAAATTATTTATTCTACAATATATTTCAATAAAATATTTATTCGTTATTTATATTTTATTATTTTTTCTAATGGTTAGTGTGCTACATTGATGTATGAGTTAAAAAAAAATATAGGATAACAATTGAATAATATAAATCATATGATAGAAAGATGAGGTATACACTATTACTATAACACTTATACTTTTTATACAATTATGCAAAGATTGATGAAACAAACTTCATCAAACTTGCATATAGGTCAATTTTTGTAAATTTTTTCACTTTTTGTATTTTAGCTTCATTGATGGAATTGCTTTCGCTGGGCACCTAAGCGGTGAAATCAAACTTAGTCTGTATTCACAACCAAAAAAAACCAATTGTACCACTTAGCAAAAACAAAAATTGCTAATATTCAACTTGAGCATTGATTTTTTTTTTTCCCAACTATGTTAGAAATTTCTTCATAGGAATACGATGGATTGAATAATGAATGTGGCCATGTGTGACTTGCAAGACCTGTCAATCCGTCAAGCACGTCACAAAGGAACGTTGAATGTGGCCATGTAGAAAAAAACCAATTGATGACTATCTGAGACACTCTTCATTACGCTTTTCCAAGTAATTGTATTGGCGGGATCATGATAGTGACAAGGGTCACTTGCACGTGGAGTGTGGACCTTGGTTACAAAGTCTAGCAATCGTTTAATTCACTCAATATCTATCTTAGACATAAAAATCAAATAAATATGAATAATGTTAGAGACACTTACAAATTGCTAATGTAATGAGTAATTATTGATAAAAGAAAAAAAATGATATTAATAGTATGTCTAGATGAATACCAATAAGAGTTCCTCCAAAAAAAAGAGATGAATACCAATAAGAAATTGATCACATTAATATTTTGTAGAAATATTGTAAAATAGTTTATAACTGTAACATTACTCAATAAATATATCTCATGCAAAAATTTCGTTTATTTTAATATAAAATTTTATTTCTTTTTTGACCATTTTTCAAAAACATTCACATAATAATATATTTTTTATTTTTTTAAAATTTAAAATTTATTTAATTATTTCTCTCTCATTTCGTACATCCATCAAACAGCATTCCACAACTAAAAATTAAAACCTTATCAACACCAATATTCTTAAACAATAACGTGGGTTTTGGTCTTTTGGGTGTAGATTACGAATTTATTAATCTTAAAAAAAAAAAAATTGTCCTTGCTGATAATAATCAATTGAAGCATTAATTTTTTTTTTCCTACTATATTAAAAATTTCTTCATAGGAATAAGATGGATTGGACTATAGTTGGCAATGGAAATTTAGAAAAAAATGAATGTGGTCATGTAGAAACTGGAGACCCATGGCCGAATGGCCTTTCCTTTTATTTCACACATTTTTCTTCTTTTCTTCCTTCCACACTCTTCACATCAAGTCACTATAAATGCAAGCACACAAGCTTTGACTTTGTACAGCCAACTTCTACTAGTACTGCTCCTAAATACAATTTGAGATTTCGGTTTAAGATCTCCAATGCAATAATTAGGACATCCCTTTGACTCAAGTTGAACATTTGTAGTAATAATCCCAAGTTCAACGACAAATTAATAAGAGACTGTTTTGCTGTTCATGAATAATCATGATACCTTTTGGATGCCATAGAATATCAGTTTGAAGAACTGTCCAAAATGATCACTGTATGAGTCACATGCCTTCTTGATTTCTGGGTCATTGCGTTAAGTCATTCGGAGTGCCATGATTGTCATCACCCAACACATTAAATCTGTTACCAAACCCTCTGTTCCGAATGTAATAAATATGCATCCTTTTTTCCACCTCAATAGGGACCTCAATCCTCGTGCCATGATTGTCCCTCCTAAAAGATAAAATTCTTATTAAACCCAATCTGATCGACCGGTCAAATTGGATTGGAATTAAGAATAGTATTAGATTATTAGCACAACAATTTCGCAAAAACACTTATTTTTTTGATGAACAACTTCGCAAAAATAAAAAAAAAAACCTTAGTAAGTTGATATATGTATTATTTAAACAAAGTCACATAACTCGTTCAAAAAGTCATATGATCAAAACTATATGTGGATGGTTTTAATTGCCACAAAGTAGGTTAAAGGAATATAGCTCTAAACTAGTTTGGAACTGAATGTTTTCCATCATTAAAGTAATTGGTGGAGCATTGTTTGGTTATAGATTCTGATGACTAGTTCAAGTATATGATATCCCTCTCTTGGGTTTATTTATACATATTTATGTTTTTTTAAAATAAATTTTGTATAATATCTTTATGGGTTAGGTTTAAATTACACATGATATAACTGGATGTAATGTTATACAACTCCAAAACTTTTATTGCAAAAGCATTTTGATGAATCAATTGTTGGATTACAAGATCTCCTTATACCTTTTATGGTTGCAAAATATCGAGATTATCAAAGAATTATAACTATCTAATTATAAAGTGTTTAAATTTAAAGTTATGTTTTCTACATTTAAACTTATATACAAAACATGAATATGTGGATTAGATAGTTAACATATGATTAACACAAAATTTGAAATACGGAAAAATAGTAATGGAAACATCAAGTTGCAATCAGCGCATTACCAATGGACATGAAAATGTGACAACTATTAGATTAACTCTTTTACTCACTCATGCACTTGTGTTTGTCTTCTTTTTTTATTTTTCTTTTTTTAGTGAAGTTATTATTATTTAATAATAATAAAAAAAGAAAAAAAAAAGAAAAAAAGAGGATATACTGAATTAGATTCTTTTATTTTTTATTAAGGTAAGCAAAAAATCACTAAGAATCACTACGTTTAACTACAACATTTGGCATTATAAAAGTATCTTCCTGCAACTTTTAAGCAAATAAGGGTTAACCAAACAAGGTCAATCTGAGATCAACTTATTTATAAAAGGTCCACTTAAAGCATAAAACAAGATTATGCAATACCATATACAGTTATATACATTTAAAAACAATAGGCCTGAGAAACTCCACAGCCAAAAGAAGAAGAAGAAGAAGAAGAAGAAAAAGGCCTAGTATTCATAATTTTGAAGCTACATCTGTATAATAAAGGGATGTCAAGGATTTGGTTCCAATTTGTAATCAGATGGCAAAAGCAAAATCAAGTATTTAGAAAATTAAATTTTGTTAATGGCAAAGAAAATGGATGATAAGCTATCTTACCTTTACAATAATGATAGCTATGACTCCAATGGCAATAATTAGGAAGAGTAATGCCATAATACACCTATCAGTTGCAACCTAAAGAAATAAATGAGGTAAGTAAAACAATTAACAACTAATAGTCAATATATGACAAGAACAGGAGGAAGATAATTTCAGAGATTGACCTGCCTACCAAGTTCCTTCACAAGTTGAGAAGCTTTCTTGATCGAGAAATGGATAGTCCAGCTCATTAACACTTAACAGCCTGACTCATTTGTTCAGTCTAAACATAAATATAATTGATTTCTTTAGTTTCCATGCCATTGAAATTTTTTGAAAGATTAAACGAAACAAGAGAGAAACAGTAGGGGAGAGAGAGAGAGAGAGACAGAGAGAGACAGAGTTTTTAATTCAATGTGAAATATTAAACTGCTGTGAAATCCAATTTTTTAAAAGCTGACAAATTACACACCTGATCCTTGAGTGCAGCTGCAGTTTCTGTTCCAACGTTGATGGTGTCTTGAACAGTCTACCACAAACAAGGAGATACTAAATTTATTTTTCTTTTGCGATGATTCCATACTTTTTTGAACAGTAAAACTACTTTTATGTTCAGGTCTTGATACAAAATAGTGCAAGTGATACTCAAGGCAGAGCTAAAAAGACTAGTAAGTTTTAGACATACAAGATACAATTCCACCTATAACCTTCTACAAGGAAATAGAGAAGAATGAAAGGAAATAATGATCACACTTCAAAATAAACATTCCATAATTGTTCAGGTCTTGATGCAAACTAGTGCAAGTGATGTTCAAGGCAGAGCTAAAAAAAACTAGTACGTTTTAGAAATACAAGATACGATTCCACCTGTAACCTTCTATAAGGAAATAGAGAAGAATGAGAGGAAATAATGATCACACTTCAAAATAGCCTACGAAACTTATCCCTTTTCAACTCACCAAAATAAATAAAACTAATTTCCTCACAAAATGATCATGAGAGATAATCCAACCTTTTATGACCTCCAATGGCTTGATCAGTCTTGTCCATCATCCGGTTTCCACTATTTGTTAGCTGTTGATTTGTCATGGCAGCATGCATATAGCAACTGCCTTAGCATTAAATATACTTCATAACTGAGAAACATTTAACATAAAAACTATAAAGTACTTGAAGCAACATATATTGATATGAAATATATCAAACATAGGGCATGATTCCAGATTAAACTTAAAGGTATGAATTGGTTACTTTAGAAGCAGCAATTTACAATTTCTGAACCATAAAAAAGGTAGATGTTAACAAAGATACTTTAGACACAATACTACTGTGACACTGATTTCACGATGTCAATGAGAGTGGTTTTTTCATATTATCATTTCTATCTTAACTTATCATGTGTGTGTTTGTGCACTCGCTAAATTGCATAAAAGAATTCTCAAAAATAAAAATTAAAAAAACTATAAAATCATCAAAATATCATTAAAGCCATCAATTTGGCTAAGTACTTAGGGTTTTAAAGAGTTACTTGCACCAGCAAATAGCAGCCATCCACGATAACTTCATCTGTAACATACATTACATCAAACACAACCACTAAAGTAGCTACCCAAACCAACTTCACTGTGAGGCATATGAAGCGGGCATCTTTTCAGCTGATACAGACTATTTTAACTATTTCTATTAGACAAAATTCCAGGACAAATCCACAACCAAATAGAAATGTCTTTATCAGGTATCCAAGAATTACGACAAAAATGCATGAGCCATAGGTTTGTATGACTATTTAATCCCATAATTAACTCTTATTTTAGCATGAAAGACAGCCAAGAGTAGTAGACACATTAGCGAAAACTAGCACATGGGTGAAAAACGTGTACACTTACACGATGCTAGCAAGACATTAAACACCCAAGGTTATAGGCAAATTTTAATTATATCTAGATCTTAACACTGCATAAGTCCTTAAGCATATTATTTACTGAGTTTTAAAGGATGTTCGGTATTGGAATTGGAAATAGCTTAAATGGGGTGTAGATCCAGAACCTCTGTCCTATATTATAATATATAACATCTATGTATAAGATTTAATGTCTCACTGTGAGTGACAGTGAATCTATAGTTGATACAACAAACATAAGCGAAACGCAATAGCTCACCTTTTAACAAGGCCTATTAAGAGTTAAAACCATATACCGCAAACATTTAAACTCTACTGAATTACAAGCCTCATGAGTCATGACATGTCATGACAGGTTAAGAAATATGTCTACCAGTGAGACAGTTGATCTGTCTGCAGGGTAGTTCACATTATGGATGCTGGTTGTGGGGTTGCTAGTTTCTGCATACTATCCGCTGGGATATACAAACACATGTCCTTTGCACCAAAAGATGATATGATGAAAACCCAAAGGAAGTGTTGGTGTGTGCTAAATACGGCATATTCATTGTACAAATTATAACACAATACCATTAAAAAATTGTAATATTTATTCACTTCTCATTCTTTGATTACCAAACAGAAAAAAAGTTTTGCAAACATCAATTCACTTTTTCATTACTATTCTTTATCTAACTTCAATTACATGTAAGTGTGCAAATCATAGAGCAAAATCAACATCTAAGGAGCCGAGATAGGTGCCTTTTGTAAATCAACATGAATCATAGTCCCAAATGCCAGTAAGGAAAAAAGAAAACATTATTATATATGTCGGACTGTTGGAGAAAAAGAAAAACAAGAATTACAACAAACCGTTAACAGAGAAATAAGAAATCTCAATATGCATTTGTATAGTGGTAGAAGTTTAACAGAAAAAGAAATGTTAGTAAATGTCCAGGGAAAAAAAAAAAAAAAGGAAGGAAACAACTAGATTATATAATGGTAGGAAGAAGATGATAACTCACAGGTAAAAGAAGAGAAAAAAAAAAAAATCTCCTTGACTGGATTCCTCACATTCTATGTCTCTTTGATGTCTTGCTTGTTTAACAAACGGAACCCTACTGTCTCCACCTCAATGCTCCAGGTATTGCTATTGTGCACTCACTCCATTGCATACAAAGAATTCTCAAAAATAAAAAATTATAAAATCATCAATATAGCGTCCACAAAGATTAAAGCCATCAAATTGGCCAAGTTCTAAGGGTTTTGAATAGTTACTTGCGCCAACAGACAGCAGCCATCCACGGTAACTTCATCTGTCATATGCATTACATCAAACTCAATCACTAAAGTAGCTACCCAAACCAACTTCACTGGGATGTATATGAATCTGGTATCTTTTCATTATATACAGAAACTACTATAATATTTTCTATTAGACAAAATTCTTTGACAAATCCACAACCAAATAGACGTGTGTTTATCAGGTATCCTTAATCATCCAAGCATTACAACAAAAATGCATGAGCCATAAGGTTGTATGAAAATATAAACTCATAATTAACTCTAATTTTAGCATGAAAGGCTGACAAGAGTAGTAGACACATCACTGAAAACTAGCACATTGGTGAAAAAGATGTAGCAAGGCATTATTTATATTCTTTGGTGCCCCCTTCAAAGAGATCGATTCTCTTGTTTTCAAAGAATTGATGCATTTCTGCATCCACAACAAATTGAAAGTAAATCCTAAGAAAAGAATAAGAAGCATTCAAGTAATTATTCAATGATGCAAAAGATTTGAAAACAAAGAAATGATATTATGACACACAAGAACTCAATGAGTTTCAGATGAATGTCATACAAAAATACAATTTTTATTTATAACTTCCAAATAAATATATGATCACTTCACAATTATCAACATTTTTCAGATTAGGCAACACTGACCAGAAGATAATCCAAGCATTGGTCCCAACCAATTGGGGCCAACTCCATTAATCCCCTTCTTTTTTTCTTTTTTCGTTTTTGGTAGCCTTCCTATATAGTTTGAAGTTTTGATGCACATAAGTGTTAAACAGAGAAGGTGATTCAAATTGAATTTACTTAAGGAGATGAGGAGCAGGACAGGTAAAAAAATGATGCTGTGGTTGACTACAATAAGAGAAAAAAAAAAAAAAATGCACAACTTCACCATTAAAATTCAGCTGAACCAGGCGTCTGAGGGAAAGGGATTGTGTCTCATATATTCTCTATTCCTGTAGCAAATTGCACAAGCCTTTCAAAGCCCAATCCAAATCCCGCATGAGGAACTGGCAAACAAGAGATAAAAGTACACCATTACAACAAAGCATAGAAGTAATTTCTTGGTTATCACATAGCTACCTTTTAAAAAGAAATAACATATATTCTTCTTTAACCATTTTTTAACCCTATAAAATTTAAGTCTGTCAACACAGTAATGAATAAGAGCTTTAACTACAATATTATTCTCACTCTTCAACTACACTAGTTAGTTGAGATTTCTTATGAAAAGAGCTCAGATTGTCTGCCCATGTGATCCAAATAAAAATGTACTTGCTTATTTGGACTACATGAGGTGTATGTCTGCAGCAAAGTGACAAACATTATAAAAAGCAGCCTACTTGCGCTTCTCTTAATTTTCTATTGCAGTCAAAAAGTGAATTACAAGACTCATGAGTCATGATATGTGTTTGTATTTATTACTTTGAATTTTGTGTCAGGCTCAATGTTTTCTTGTTTTTAGTAACACAATTTAAACTTCACTTAATTTTGTGGTAAATTCAGGTTAAGAAGTATGACTACCAGTGAGACAGTTGATCTACGTTCTGCAGGGTAGTTCATGTTTTGGATGTTGGCTGTGGGGTTGCTAGTTTCCGCATACCATCCCTTGGCATATATATAATATTTTGGGATAATATTAGCTCCTCACACGTGAATAGTATAAATATTGAATAGTTACCCATTTATTAACTTCTCATTCTTTGACTACCAAACAGGAAAAAAAATAAAATTTTTGCAAACTTCAATTCACTTTTTGATTACTTTTGTTTATCTAACTTCAATTATACGTAGGTGTGCAAATCATAGAGCAAAATCAACATCTGAAGCAGGCAAGGTGTCTTTTGTAAATTTCTTCAGCATGAACCGCAGACCCAAATGTCTTTTGTAAATTGAATATTAGTTGAAGTTTAACAGAGCATTACACATATGCTTAGCCAAAAAAAAAAAAAAAGAAGAAGAAGAAAGTTGATAACTCACAGGTAAAAGAAGTGAAGAAAAGAATTCCCCATCATCCTCATCATGGGCTTCGCATATTTTGGTTGGGATCTTCAAACCCTAGATTTCATCACCAACTGAAGAAAGCATCTCAATTGGGATCTTCAATGTCTTGCTTTTATACCACACGAAGCCCAATTTTCTCCACCTCCATGCGCCCGGTCTCTATTTCAAGCTCAACTTCATGGAATCGCTTATTATCAATCTCTGTTGGAAGTAAACATTCCTTGGACAGACTATGCAGCCAAAGATGATGCGATTCCACTTTAACATATTCTGACGTATAATATGTACGAGACCATTCCCCTCCATATTCTGCCGTAATTTTAATAAAAAAAGTAGGGTCTCCAAGTCCAAATGCGTAATAAGTCATTAGGCATTCATCCACTTCAAAGAGATAGTCCAGTTGGTAATCATGATTACGCTCCTCGGTGGGTTTAAAAACAATGCACAAAACAATTCCCCACCACTCATCACACCCTGACCCTGACCCAGACCCAGGCAATTGTATCTTCACTTTTTTTTATTATAGTGGGTCCCACAGATGAATAATAACGAGAGGCCACTAAAGTATCAGATATGTTTGCTTTTTCAAACCACTTCGGAATTTCCCTTCCAGGAATAATATAACCTTTTGGAACTTGTTGACTACTTTGTCCCTGAAATATACAAACCATGATCTTGGGGCTAAATAAATAAAACCCAACACATAGACAGAGACAGAGACAGGTGATATTTAGAAAACACACAGAGATTAGAGAGAGAGAGAGATACCTGAAACATGTTACTTAAGTTTTGAATATTGTTAGCCAATTCGAAGCAGTTGAAACACTGGACAGTGAAATTCCTATAAGATGACCAGTGGAAATGATTTGGTGATCCTGGCAATCTCCCCAGTGAGGTACAATTGTCTAGGCATATAAATTCAACTTTGGATGGAATATTTGGTATTGATTGGAGGTCTTTGCAACCATCCAAGTAAAGATGTGTTAGCCTAGAGAATTGGGAGATGCTTTCAGGAAGGGAAATGAAATCATTTCCCCTTAGATATAACTCCGTCATAGAGATGCAGTCAATACCGCTTGGAATTTCCGAAAGCTGGCAGTCACAGAGATCTAT
>NW_022154840.1:24133-49458 GCF_001633185.2 Quercus lobata
CACAGCCAAGTGAGCCAATGTCTCAGTAAACACAACACAAAAAATGGAGGAACATGGAAAAAACAAAAAATATCAAAATAAAACCCAACAAATGGAGGGGCTGATTTTGGGTCTCACCGGAAACAAAAATCAGTGAACGAAGTTGTGTATATCTCAGGCTGAAGGTGCTAATCGGCGGAATTGGAGCTCTGCTTCAGTTATTGAAGTGTGCTGTGGGTTTGGGAGAAGGAAAAGGGAAAGTGAGATGAAAGTAGTGAGGAAGCATGGACAGTTGAGGAAGTTCTTACAAAATATTCGTTAAAACCTTTTATATTATGTTTAGTTGCACTGGATGAGAGGAAGTAGAAAATGGGAAAATTGATAGAAGCTGGGGATTCCACACATTTTTCCAAATTTTGTTTTTGTCCGATTTGAAAGAAAAAAGAGAAATGATTAACTTTTTATACAAGATTAATCTTGTACCCTTGTAAAAGTATAAAAAAGTTATGAATATTTTTGTAAAATTACTTTTAATTCTTCCTAATGAATTATTCATTTATAATTTACAAAAAATAAAAAATAAAATAATTTTTTAGCATTATTTTTTCCTTGGGGTTTTTTTTTTTTCAAATCTATTCCCTTAATTTTTTTTCCCTTTCTTTAAACATAGTGTTAATTTTAGAGAGTAATTGAAAATTTCACACCCCCTTCGTAATATTGTATTGTGGTGGACCTCACACAGATTCACGAGTCTTTTAGCTGAATATTGCAAAAAATTGAGTTTATTGGTGATATAGGTACTGTTCAAAGTTATTTGGAAAAATGAGGAAAGAGAGTGAATTTCGGCAACGGTGTTGCTGAAATTGCAAGAAAAAGTATGAGAGAGAGTAAAGATAAGTGATGTGATGGAGGAGGGAGAAAAAATTGAATTTCGGTAATGAGATTACCGAAATTCTTGCTGCCCAAGTGGGTGTGAAGTGCCCGAAGTGTTAGTGCTATGTGGAGTGCCCAAAGGGAAACCAATTGTGGCAACCAAGTTGCCAAAATTGTAGGGAAGGGAGGAGAGAGAAAATATGAATTGTGGCAACTAAGTTGCTGAAAATGGGAGGGAAGAAAAAAAAAAGAAGAATTGTGGCAACCAAGTTGCCGAAATCTTGGGGAGGAATTTAAAAAAAAAAATTGTGGCAATTGATTTGTAACGATGGCATTGCCAAAATGGAGGGAAAAAAAATTTGTGGTTGATTTGTGGCATTTTATATAACTAAAATTGATTCCCTAATTATTATAACACATAATAAATAATTAGGCGTAAATGCATTTTTAATCCCTAAATTTTGATTTTCTTTCCATTTTAGTCCCTACATTTTATTTTTACCACTTTTAATCCCTAAACCAATTAACGCGAGACATTTAAGTCTTTAAAGCACCATTCCGTTACTATCCAACTCACAAATTCTCCTCACACAAATGCATACGTGGAAGCCCTACTAAAAAACAAATTTGAATGACAATTGAAATCCACAACTCAGACGCAGAGTTTCCTTGTATGGATTGTGTTACAAAGGCCTTGTTTGGTAGGTGTGTTCTAACACACATTTTCACATTTTAAACAACATTACACACATTTTTATATACTTTTTCACCTACACGTATATCAAAAATACTCAAACAACATTACTCAAACTCCTCTATACACTTGTTCACGCGCATTCTACTGTTCACATGCCTAAATTTACTGTTCATGTCCTATAAACACAAAAAAAAAAAAAGAAAAGAAAAAGAAAAAGAGAGAGACATGTGAAGCACAAAATGCCCTTCCCAAATGCTCACTTTATGTCACTTTGCTTCTTTTGTTGGCTTGCGTCAGCCAAATAAGATGGGTAGGTCAGGTCATAGGTGTAAGTAATTACTAGGTAGGTGTGAAAAGTTTTCTTTCTCAAAAGAAAAAAGAAAAAAGAAAAGATCAATTGTCCCATCAAAGTGTTAATGTCTCAAAAACACTTAAACAACATTACTCAAACTATTCTATACACTTGTTTGCGCGCATTTTACTGTTTACATACCTAAATTTACTGTTTATATCTCATGAAAAAATAAAAAAGAGACATGTGAAGCACAAAATGCGCTTTTATTAGCTTGCGTCAGCCAAATAACAAAATGCGCTTTTGTTATGTCACTTTGCTTCTTTTGTTAGCTTGCGTCAGCCAAATAAGATGGGTAGGTGAGGTCATAGGTGTAGGTAATTACTAGGTGTGAAAAGTTTTCTTTCTCAAAAAAAAAAAAAAAAAAGATCAATTGTCCCGTCAAAGCGTCAAAGTCTCAGGCGACTCTTTTTAATCCATGAAATAGTGACTATGCAACTTTTCTATCATCTATGATATGTAGTGCAAGGTGACATAATGGGTCTCAAAATGCAAATTTCCTATAACGGATATTATTTTTACCTATTAAATTATTGTTTCCCAAACTAGGAAATGGCACTTTGGAATTTAGATGGACTCCACATGGTACTCATGATAGCATGTGATGGTTGATTGTATTAGGACCCAATATGTGACAAGTTTCACATCAACTTTTCTGCCCCATCAATATGTGGCATTAGCAAGAACAAAGAGCGAGGGAGAGGGAGAAAAGCTCCGATTTTTATAGAGAAGAGATAAGTATCAATAGAAAATGTCAGCAAAGGATAGAGATAAAATTCACTGAGATTTCAAGAGAGAGAGAGAGAGAAGATTATGTTACAATAAAAAATAGGCGAAAAACTCATTTTCGTCCTTCCATTTTCACGCGATTCCCACATTGATCTCTATTTTTTTTTCCGCTACTTTTAATTCTTATCCTGAAAAATGCGTCTCGTTTTAGTCATTTCCATTAGTGCCCTAACGGCCCCGTCCTACGTGGTAGACAGAACTATTAAAATAATAATAATAAATTTTATTTTGACATTAAAAATGCCACATCAGCATTTAAATTAAAAAAATTAATCTATTAATTTTAATTAAATAAAAAAATTAAAAACAGAATTAAAAATAAAAAATCACATGAATTGGTATCTAAGTGTGTCTTGAACGAGAACAACAAGAACATAATCCCAGATCTAAAAATACAAACCCAAAAATTAAAATCCAGAAATTAAAATTTTCAAAATCACCATTTTCTCAACTCAGCAAAATCATCAAATCCTAAAGCCCCAAAGTACCAAATCAATCCAAAAATACAACAAATCCAGACAAAAAAAAAATCTCAAACTCAGAAAAACCCATCAACCACCACGTCTGAAGCAAGCCATGAACCTAGGAACAATTACAGCGACCAAACCCACCAATAAATCACAAACCCAAACATTCCGAGCAAGAATCAGAAGCACAAGCACTAGAAGAAGCAAAGGTTGAGACTTTAGCTGAGGATGAAGATGAAGAAGAGTCACTGTCTGGGATGCCTGGGGAAGACGAAGAGACAGTGACCCATGAAAGATTCGAACCCGAAGAAGAAGAAGACGACCCGAATACCCACGAGAAGGATTCGGGTATGGAAGAGTCAAAGTTCCGAGAAAGTCAACAACGAAAGCCTGAGAGAGAAAGAGAAAGCTTAGTGTTACTAGATTGCTTGCTTCTAATGATGTGTGAGCCAAAGCTTTCCATGGAGGTATCCAAAGAAACCTGGGTTTGGTCACTGTGATTGTCCCTGGGTTCGTGGCTTGCTTCAGATGTTGTGGTTGATGGGTTTTTCTGAGATTTTTTTTGTTTAGATTTGTTGAGTTGTATTTTTGGATTTACTTGGTACTTTGGGTATTTAGGATTTGATGATTTTGCTGGGTTTGAGAAAATGGTGGTTTTGAAATTTTTAATTTTTGGATTTTAATTTCTGGGTTTGTGTTCTTAGATCTAGGTTTGTGTTCTTGTTGTTCTTGTTCAAAACACACTTAGATCTCAAATTATATGATTTTTTTATTTTTAATTCTATTTTTATTTTTTTATTTAATTAAAATTAATAAATTAATTTTTTTAATTTAAATGCTGATGTGGCATTTTTTAATGCCAAAATAAAATTTTTTATTATTATTTTTATAGTTCCATCTGCCACATAGGACGGGGCCGTTAGGGCACTAATGGAAAGGACTAAAACGAGATGCGTTTTTCAAGATAAGGACTAAAAAAGGTGGAAAAAAAAAAGATAGGGACCAAAATGGAAATTTCGTGAAAATGTAGAGACGAAAATGAGTTTTTTGCCTAAAAAATATTTAAATAATATGTTGGTCATAGACTTGCGGGTACAATGAGAAAAATGGAACAGGTGAAACAAGAAAGATTAAAAATACAAAATAAAGTTGGATTTTTGTTTTTATGATTTTTGTTTTAATGTTTTAGAAATCAGAGGTGTGGCTGTCGTTAGAGAACTTAATGGGCAGGTGGGCTAATGGGAAAAGAGAAAAATTAAAATTGATGGTCTGTACTTTGTTTGACCATGGTGAAATTTATTAAACATCAGAGGTTGAAAACTATCTCTAAAAAAAGTTTGTTGTGGTTTGTAAGATATGTTTATTCGGCTTTTTGTTTAGAACTAACCTAATTTTTGTGAGGCATGTTGTGGATTCAACTATGTAGTTGGCACCCCTTTCTCTCTCCCTTGTGTGTGTGTTTG
Source organism: Quercus lobata (assembly GCF_001633185.2). Taxonomy (NCBI): domain Eukaryota; kingdom Viridiplantae; phylum Streptophyta; class Magnoliopsida; order Fagales; family Fagaceae; genus Quercus; species Quercus lobata. The sequence continues at coordinate 28,754 of NW_022154840.1, forward strand.
TTTCTCAAAAAAAGAAAAAAAAAGGGTAGTTGGATGTATCCCTAGCATTATTCATAAGCTAATATTGATGATTTCTTATTGCTAACCTCTAATGTTGATGTCATCATTTATAAACATCTTAAAATTAAAATTTGAAAAATCACCAAAATTAGTATTAGTTTATTGCAAATCTCAAATTGCATCTACAGATATAAGATTACGATGCGAATAAATGTGATGAAATTTTATGAGCTTTACGTTAAGCATTGTCCCCCTTTTAGGTTTGTACCCTGACTCCGTCCCTGTGCATTGATACACAGTTCAAGATGTATTGTTGGATGCTAATGATTTTGTGTGGTACGCCAAGAGTTATTCGTTGAAAGTACAATAATTTAGTATTGTCGGATACCAAACCAAATGATCGTATCAAAACTTAAAAGCAAATCAAATTCACGAAGTGAGAAAGAAAATATTGTTAGATAAGAGAATTGAAACAAGATATACGGCTTGTTCATACTGAGGAGAGTCAGATTGGTTTTCAAAGTTGGGTCACTAATGCACGTGACCAGGTCACATCAGCTCGAATGCGTGGCAAGCAATGAAAATGTTAGATGTTTGAATAAAAGACAATAAAGAAACCTTGCTAAACGTGGTGAGGCTTTTGATTAACCTTCACCAGGTCTGTTTGGATATAACTTATTTTGATAAAATTGAAAACTGAAAACTGAAAACACTGTAGCAAAATAATTTTTAAATGTGTGAATAGTACTGTGAGACCCATTTTTAATGAAAAAGTTGATAAAAAGTGGAGTTTGTGGGACCCATGAACAGTGCATAAGTGCACTGTTCACAGAAGAACGGGTAAACCATTGCAGCTAAAAAGAAAAATAAAATAAAATAAAAACTGAGGAAACGCAGACGCAGCACTAATAAGTGCTATCCAAACGAGCACAATATAAACTGGTGAAAAGTCTTTTGAAGAAAATCGAACTCTGAGCATATGATAAACATTATAGTTTAAACCAATACGTGCATGCCAAACCAGTACGGTATTAACATCATCCAAATTCCTAACACTTTTAAGCCCTAATCTTATGGGAAATTAACTTCAATAAAAGTTGCTATGGTCTATTTTAACATGGATGCTCAGTTGTTCTGCTTGTGCAGTCAAAATGCTGGAAAATTAAAGGCTCTCTAGTCTAGTCTATGAAAATTGATTAAGGCTCCTTCATCCATGTAACCTTGTCTGAGAGGAATAAGAACTTACATGGAAAAAGAAGGAAATAAAAAAGGACGAGATAAATTGAAAGATAAAAGAACAAGTCATTTTCATGCAAAATTAGATAAGAGAATTGAAACAAGATATACGGCTTGTTCATACTGAGGAGAGTCAGATTGGTTTTCAAAGTTGGGTCACTAATGCATGTGACCAGGTCACATCAGCTCGAATGCGTGGCAAGCAATGAAAATGTTAGATGTTTGAATAAAAGACAATAAAGAAACCTTGCTAAACGTGGTGAGGCTTTTGATTAACCTTCACTATATAAACTGGTGAAAAGTCTTTTGAAGAAAATTGAACTCTGAGCATAGGATAAACATTATAGTTTAAACCAGTACGTGCATGCCAAACTAGTATGGTATTAACATCATCCAAATTCTTAAGCACTAATCTTATGGGAAATTAACTTCAATAAAAGTTGCTATTGTCTATGGTTCACATGGATGCTCAGTTGTTCTGCTTGTGCAGTCAAAATGCTTGAAAATTAAAGGCTCTCTAGTCTAGTCTATGAAAATTGATTAGGGCTCCTTCATCCATGTAACCTTGTCTGAGAGGAATAAATACTTACATGGAAAAAGAAGGAAATAAAAAAGGACGAGATAAACTGAAAGATAAAAGAACAAATCATTTTCATGCAAAATTCAATCAGTTGTCACATCTACAAAGTAGAGAGAGTACATCAATCATATGGGACTCTTGTTTGTTCTTTGCATGGGAACCGAACCAATTGTCACCAACCACAGTACGAGAGTGTTGGATTTAAACCAAATCTACTCATTATTCAAGTCTTTAAGGGCAAATATGTAATTAAAGCCCTCATTATGAAAAGACGTTAACACCCTTCCTTCGCAAACCAATTTTCTATCTCATCAAACCAATTCGCCAAGCTCACCACTCACACGTTAGCATTTACAATAAGAATCTATATTTCTATCTCCTCACTCGTGTAAAATTTTTGGTATATTTTATAATAAGAATCTTTTTTTTTTTTTTACACGGAAATTTTTTCAAAAATTCCACATTAAATTATTTATTCTACAGTATATTTCAATAAAATATTTATTCGTTATTTATATTTTATTATTTTTTCTAATGGTTAGTGTGCTACATTGATGTATGAGTTAAAAAAAAATATAGGATAACAATTGAATAATATAAATCATATGATAGAAAGATGAGGTATACACTATTACTATAACACACTTATACTTTTTATACAATTATGCAAAGATTGATGAAACAAACTTCATCAAACTTGCATATAGGTCAATTTTTGTAAATTTTTTCACTTTTTGTATTTTAGCTTCATTGATGGAATTGCTTTCGCTGGGCACCTAAGCAGTGAAATCAAACTTAGTCTGTATTCACAACCAAAAAAAAACCAATTGTACCACTTAGCAAAAACAAAAATTGCTAATATTCAACTTGAGCATTGATTTTTTTTTTCCCAACTATGTTAGAAATTTCTTCATAGGAATACAATGGATTGAATAATGAATGTGGCCATGTGTGACTTGCAAGACTTGTCAATCCGTCAAGCACGTCACAAAGGAACGTTGAATGTGGCCATGTAGAAAAAAAAAATTGATGACTATCTGAGACACTCTTCATTACGCTTTTCCAAGTAATTGTATTGGCGGGTTCATGATAGTGACAAGGGTCACTTGCATGTGGAGTGTGGACCTTGGTTACAAAGTCTAGCAATCGTTTAATTCACTCAATATCTATCTTAGACATAAAAATCAAATAAATATGAATAATGTTAGAGACACTTACAAATTGCTAATGTAATGAGTAATTATTGATAAAAGAAAAAAAATGATATTAATAGTATGTCTAGATGAATACCAATAAGAGTTCCTCCAAAAAAAAGAGATGAATACCAATAAGAAATTGATCACATTAATATTTTGTAGAAATATTATAAAATAGTTTATAACTGTAACATTACTCAATAAATATATCTCATGCAAAAATTTCGTTCATTTTAATATAAAATTTTATTTCTTTTTTGACCATTTTTCAAAAACATTCACATAATAATATATTTTTTATTTTTTTAAAATTTAAAATTTTTTTAATTATTTCTCTCTCATTTTGTACATCCATCAAACAGCATTCCACAACTAAAAATTAAAACCTTATCAACACCAATATTCTTAAACAATAACGTGGGTTTTGGTCTTTTGGGTGTAGATTACGAATTTATTAATCTTAAAAAAAATATATATATATGGTAGATATTAGGTGTTCGAATCTGCTGACTAAATAAAAATATGTAAATAGATAGGCTATGACAAAAATTAAATGAGATCTGATGAAGGTTTATTTATTTCAAAAAATAATAAATAAAAAAAGATATGTCAATTAAAGGTTTAAATGAAGTTAGATATATAAAAGTGGATTAGCTGAATATCTATATCTATATAATAAGTAATAGCCAAAACATTTGACCTTTTGTTGACCTTATCTCATTGCGCCATGTGGCTACATAAATTTATGCCACACAACTACATTTAAAAACCAAATAATTGTGTCTTTTCATTTTGCAAAATAAGACACTGAACAATTGTATCTTTTGGAATTTTAAATAACTAACCACAACCAAAAGAAACAAATCATTACACTGTATCATACTATTGTTTTCCCTCGATACATATAAATATAACCGGACAGCAAAAAAACTGCAATTTGCAAGCACTTTTTCTTTTCCAACTGCACACCTGTGTCTTTAAAAAAAATCGTTGACAATCTCAACGCCAATACAGCAAGTGATCAACATGTTCATGAAAATCACTGGCGCTTCCGAGTCATTACCACTAAGTAAACTGGAAGTGCATTTTCGTGGTCTGCCATTTTTGTCCTTATTTATCACTTCATTTTGATCTACCTTTGTTTTTCTACTATTTCTTTTATATTTTGGCAATTAATTATGTTGTTTTTCAAGGAGTACTCTTGAATCATTTTTGAAGAAAATGGAACAATTACCGTCGGCAGCGATGATGGTACACCACATTATTTATATTTATTAACCTCAAAATTGTCTAACACTAACAGAAGTTGACTTCTCTTTAAAAAATTGTATTGTTTCACTGGATACAAGTACCACAAAATTGTAAAACAAAGACACAAAAAACATAGAAGAAAAAAAAATAGAAAGGACAAAATAATAAAAGCTTAATTTCATGATCTGATGTGTCTCTCTACTTCTCAACTTTACAGGTCCAAACTCCACCAAACCCAACAGTTTCCCATTTTTCAACTTTTACAGCATTTGACAGAAGAAGAGGAAGAAGAAGATGAGAATGAAAGCAATGGATGATCTTATTGTGGGGGAAAAGAAACATAAATAAAATTAAAAATTAAAAACATAGGAGAGAGTTACAGAAGCACTATGAGAGAAAAAGAGATTAAAAAAAAAAAAGGAGACGAGGGAATGTCATAGAAAAGATAAGAATGAAGAGAATTAAGAAAGGGAAAGAAATAAAAAGATAAAGAAAAAGTGGCGTTGTAGAAGAGGAGATGATAGTCACGTGAGGGAGTTGAGTTTTGCTACTTCTAAGTTGTTGAGTTTGGTTCAACTTTTTGAAGTTGAGCTTTTTGAAAAAGTTGAATTTTCAAAAAGTGCATAATGAAAAAGTGTTTTTTCAAAAAACTAAGTGTTTGGTAAAAACTGTTAAAAAATGTTTTTTTGAAAAAGCTGAGTGCTTATAAAAGTGGCAGTTTGAGAGATAAATTACCAAAAAGGACAATGTATATATAAGGAAGTTTATTTCATACTTAAATCAATATTGTGAAATTATTTTTTTCTCACCAATATTAGCTAATAATAATGGAAAATTATTAGGTACTCCCGGAGTACCATAAATTGTACTCCCTCCTCTCACATAAATGGTGGGTCCCACCATGAATTTAATAAGGAGATCCACCATTTATGTGAGAGGAGGGAGTACGCATTTATGGTACTCCGAGAGTACACAATAATTTCCCAATAATAACCTATCACTTTAGATTTATTGTGAAAGTATTGTGATAATTTATACTGATTTTATTGTAAAAGTATTGTGAAAATATTGTGATAAAAATTGATACTGATTTTAATTTGAACGTACTATTAAAATTATTTTTTTCTCTTTCTAAAAAAATTATTTTTTTCTCACTATTATTAGCTAATAATAACCTACCACTTAAAATTTATTGTGAAAATATTGTGATACCATTTCCTCATTCTTCTTCTTTTTTCCCTACACTACCGCATTTCTTTCTTCTTTTTTTTCCTTCTTTTTTCCCCCTCTTTTTTTCTCCTCCACACATGTACCCTTACACTTTTCTTTTTTTACTTCTTTCCATTTTTTATCCCTACCACTTCCTCCAAACTCTAGAACGTTCCAGCTTTCCTTCTTCCTCTCTTCATTTTTTTTTTCTCTCAGCACTTCGTCTGCAACACCCATGCAATTCTTCACCCTGATCTTCTTGATTCTTTTCTTTTTCTCTAAATTCAACCACTTACAAACGGGATGATTCAGAGCAAAGCAGAGCAGATCGGGAAGATTGGATCAAAGCAAAGCAAACGCAAATGGGTACAAACTCCATTTGAAAGATTTTGCTATATTCTGATTTTTTTTTTTTTTGTTTTGCATTTTGAGGAATTCTAATTTGCAAGGGATTGATTTTTTTTTCCTTAGCTGATTTGGGAATTTATTATAGATTTTTTTGTATTTGGATTTGGAAATTTGTTATTGAGAGGAATATTTTGATGTTTTTTTTTTTGTTTTGCATTTTGAGGAATCCTAATTTGCAAGGGATTGATTTTTTTTTTTCCTTAGCTGATTTGGGAATTTGTTATAGATTTTTTTGTGTTTGGATTTGGAAATTTGTTATTGAGAGGAATGAGGAACTGTGCGTAGACGAAGACATGAGCATCCTTTATTCTTTGGGTTAATTTGGTAATTGCCCAACTCACCCAACGGATATATCAAAACGTGCATAGACTTTTGGCAAAAATGGAATTCTGAGACTCCAAAATGGAATTGTGCGTTCTCTTCACAAGTATAAAATGCAACTTTTTGGAAAAAGTTGCGTTTTATACTAACCAAATGCACTTAAAGGGCTGGCTTATTTCAAAATGTGACTTTTGGGCTGAAAAAGTTGAAACAAACGGGCATTTAAGCAGAAAGGCAACTTCTTGGAAGGTACACATAAAATACCATTCCATCCTTACTTTTATTATTTTATACCCAAAAAAAAAAATTTACTAAATTTGTTTCATTTATTTATTTCATCTTTCACTTGGGCTTTGGTTTCCAACTACCTCCCAATAGTGTTATTAGAATATTTGTGTTACGTGACTCTATCAGTTAGATCTACACAGTTTCCTTTTAAATTGGTATGGGCATATAATATACTACAAAGACTAAAGTAATACTTAGACGTGTATACTGTATAGATTTTTGTACATTGCTAATTCAATATTAATCACAAAATATTTTTAAAAAAATGATAATTTAAAATTTTATTTATGCAGTTAGTTTTTTAGGCCTAAATTTATTATGTTCTTGATATCAATTAATTACTTTCTATAAAAAAATTCTAATTAACTATGAATATATATTTAAAATATTAAGTCATTTTCTTATGTCCTTTTATTTATTTTTTTTAGTTATACAGTGTTATTTATTACCTATTTATGATTACATTTTTTTTAAATGATTCCAATGCCTGTTGTGGATAGTTATAGCCATCGACCCATCTCCTCACAAGCATTCCATGCATCTATGCTACGTTGCTAACTATTTTTCTTTTTAAAGTCTTAATAGTAACTATATAAACTCAAATATAATGCTTTTTTTTTTCCTTCCAAACTCATTCAGTAATTTAACCCATGCATCACACTGGTTAAATGACTAGTGTGTATATATATATGTGTGTGTGTGTGTGTGTGTTTCAAATAAAAATTACCTATTCTTTACATGATATCCGGCAAGATCGGCCACATGACTCAAAGCAGCTTTCCATGTTTCCACCTTCTCCTTGAAATGTTTTTCATGTTTAACAAGTGAAAAAGTTCCTATTTGTTTTCGCACATCAGATGGATCCACATTGTAAAAAATAGGGAAAACTGTTATTTCCTTTTTTGTCTCGCAGTCAATGATCTCTACAAGTTCATCTAAGCACCAAGTGGAAAATGCATAATTTTCTGAGAGAATGACTATGGCAAATTTGGATTCTTTGATCGCTCTAAGGAGTTCTGGTTTAATAGTTTTTCCTTTCTCAAGTTTTTGATCGTCCTTAAAAGTGTTAATGCCCTTCTCTACTAATGCATAATATATAAAGTCCGTAGCAGTATTGCGAGTGTCCTCACCACTGAAACTCAGGAAAACATCATACGTCCATTTGCTAGTAGAAGAAATAGAAGAACTTGGGAAAGATGATGAACTTGAAGCCATTGAATCAAGGAATAGATCTGCATGGAAAAAAAAAATCAATTAGAACTGAAGAAAAATTGAAAAGAAAATAAATTATGAAAGAAGAAAAACTATTTGATGCAATGGTTTGAATCTTTCCCTTCATCAGATGAGTCAAACATTACCCCTTTTTTTTGTTCCTTATGAGAAAGAGAAACCACAAATAAAGTCACACTGTTCAGAACTCAGGGGCAAGTGTTGGGTATGTACGGCAAAGATGGTCTAGGTACAGATAATTTTTTTTCCCAAGCCAACAGCAGAGCAAAGTAGACATTGTTCATAAAACCATGGCTATAACAAAGGAACAAGACAGAGAAACTTCTAAAATAAAAAAAAAATAAAAACAAAAAAAGTAGCATTAAAGCTATACTTGAGTAGAGAGTAAAAAAAGAGGCATAAATAAACAAGCATTCACAGCCAAGTGAGCCAAGGTCTCAGTAAACACAATACAAAAAATGGAGGAACATGGAAAAAACAAAAAATATCAAAATAAAACCCAACAAATGGAGGGGCTGATTTTGGGTCTCACCGGAAACAAAAATCGGTGAACGGAGCTGTGTATATCTCGGGCTGAAGGTGCTAATCAGCGGAATTGGAGCTCTGCTTCAGTTATTGAAGTGTGCTGTGGGTTTGGGAGAAGGAAAAGGGAAAGTGAGATGAAAGTAGTGAACAAGCATGGGTAGTTGAGGAAGTTCTTACAAAATATTCGTTAAAACCTTTTATATTATGTTTAGTTGCACTGGATGAGAGGAAGTAGAAAATGGGAAAATTGATAGAAGCTGGGGATTCCTCACATTTTTCCAAATTTTGTTTCTGTCCGATTTGAAAGAAAAAAGAGAAATGATTAACCTTTTATACAAGATTACTCTTGTACCCTCGTAAAAGTATAAAAAAGTTATGAATATTTTTGTAAAATTACTTTTAATTCTTCCTAATGAATTATTCATTTATAATTTACAAAAAATAAAAAAAATAAAATAATTTTTTAGCATTATTTTTTCCTTGGGTTTTTTTTTTTTTTTCCAAATCTATTCCCTTAATTTTTTTTTCCCTTTCTTTAAACATAGTGTTAATTTTAGAGAGTAATTGAAAATTTCACACCCCCTTCGTAATATTGTATTGTGATGGACCTCACACAGATTCACGAGTCTTATAGCTGAATATTGCAAAAAATTGAGTTTATTGGTGATATAGGTACTGTTCAAAGTTATTTTGAAAAATGAGAAAAGAGAGTGAATTTCGGCAACGGTGTTGCCGAAATTGCAAGAAAAAGTATGAGAGAGAGTAAAGATAAGTGATGTGATGGAGGAGGGAGAAAAAATTGGATTTCGGTAATGAGATAACCGAAATTCTTGCTGCCCAAGTGAGTGTGAAGTGCCCGAAGTGCTAGTGCTATGTGGAGTGCCCAAAGGGAAACCAATTGTGGCAACCAAGTTGCCAAAATTGTAGGGAAGGGAGGAGAGAGAAAATATGAATTGTGGCAACCAAGTTGCTAAAAATGGGAGGGGGAAAAAAAAAAAAAAGAATTGTGGCAACCAACTTGCCGAAATCTTGGGGAGGAATTTAAAAAAAAAATTATGGCAATTGATTTGTGACGATGGCATTGCCAAAATGGAGGGAAAAAAATTTGTGGTTGATTTGTGGCATTTTATATAACTAAAATTGATTCCCTAATTATTATAACACATAATAAATAATTAGGCGTAAATGCATTTTTAATCCCTACATTTTGATTTTTTTTTTTCCATTTTAGTCCCTACATTTTATTTTTACCACTTTTAATCTCTAAACCAATTAACGTGGGACATTTAAGTCCTTAAAGCACCATTCCGTTACTATCCAACTCACAAATTCTCCTCACACAAATGCATACGTGGAAGCCCTACTAAAAAACAAATTTGAATGACAATTGAAATCCACAACTTAGGCGCAGAGTTTCCTTGTATGGATTGTGTTACAAAGGCCCTGTTTGGCAGGTGTGTTCTAACACACATTTTCACATTTTAAACAACATTACACACATTTTTATATACTTTTTCACCCACACGTATATAAAAAACACTCAAACAACATTACTCAAACTCCTCTATACATTTGTTCACGCGCATTCTACTGTTTACATGCCTAAATTTACTGTTCAGGTCTGATGAAAAAAAGAGAGAGAGAGAGAGAGACATGTGAAGCACAAAATGCCCTTCCTAAATGCTCACTTTACGTCACTTTGCTTCTTTTGTTAGCTTGCGTCAGCCAAATAAGATGGGTAGGTCAGGTCATAGGTGTAAGTAATTACTTGGTGTGAAAAGTTTTCTTTCTCATAAAAAAAAAAAAATCAATTGTCCCTTCAAAGCGTTAATGTCTCAAAAACACTCAAACAACATTACTCAAACTACTCTATACACTTGTTTACGCGCATTCCACCGTTCACATACCTAAATTTACTGTTTATGTCTCATGAAAAAATAAAAAAAAAAAGAGAAGAGAGACATGTGAAGCACAGAATGCGCTTCCCAAATGCTCACCTTATGTCATTTTGCTTCTTTTGTTAGCTTGCGTCAGCCAAATAAGATGGGTAGGTCAGGTCATAGGTGTAAGTAATTACTAGGTGTGAAAAGTTTTCTTTCTCAAAAAAAAAAAAAAAAAGATCAATTGTCCCGTCAAAGCGTTAATGTCTCAAAGTCTCAAACGACTCTTTTTAATCCATGAAATAGTGACTATGCAACTTTTCTATCATCTATGATATGTAGTGCAAAGTGACATAATGGGTCTCAAAATGCAAATTTCCTATAACGGATATTATTTTTACCTATTAAATTATTGTTTCCCAAACTAGGAAATGGCACTTTGGAATTTAGATGGACTCCACATGGTACTCATGATAGCATGTGATAGTTGATTGTATTAGGACCCAATATGTGACAAGTTTCACATCAACTTTTCTGCCCCATCAATATGTGGCATTAGCAAGAACAAAGAGCGAGGGAGAGGGAGAAAAGCTCAGATTTTTATAGAGAAGAGATAAGTATCAATAGAAAATGTCAGCAAAGGATAGAGATAAGATTCACTGAGATTTCAAGAGAGAGAGAGAGAGAAGATTATGTTACAATAAAAAATAGGCGAAAAACTCATTTTCGTCCCTACATTTTCACGCGATTTCCACTTTGATCTCTGTTTTTTTTTTCCATTGCTTTTAATTCTTATCCTGAAAAATGCGTCTCGTTTTAGTCATTTCCATTAGTGCCCTAACGGCCCCATCTTACGTGGTAGATAGAACTATTAAAATAATAATAATAAATTTTATTTTGACATTAAAAATGCCACATCAGCATTTAAATTAAAAAAATTAATTTATTAATTTTAATTAAATAAAAAAATAAAAAACAGAATTAAAAATAAAAAATCACATGAATTGATATCTAAGTGTGTCTTGAACGAGAACAAGAAGAACATAATCCCAGATCTAAAAATACAAACCCAAAAATTAAAATCCAGAAATTAAAATTTTCAAAATCACAATTTTCTCAACCCAGCAAAATCATCAAATCCTAAAGCCCCAAAGTACCAAATCAATCCAAAAATATAACAAATCCAAACAAAAAAAAAAATCTCAAACTCAGAAAAACCCATCAACCATCACGTCTGAAGCAAGCCATGAACCTAGGGACAATCACAGTGACCAAACCCACCAAAAAATCACAAACCCATACATTCCGAGCAAGAATCAGAAGCGCAAGCACTAGAAGAAGCAAAGGTTGAGGCTTTAGCTGAGGATGAAGATGAAGAAGAGTCACTGTCTGGGACGCCTTGGGAAGACGAAGAGATAGTGACCCATGAAAGATTCGAACCCGAAGAAGAAGAAGACGACCCGAATACCCACGAGAAGGAGCCGGGTATGGAAGAGTCAAAGTTCCGAGAAAGTCAACAACGAAAGCCTGAGAGAGAAAGAGAAAGCTCAGTGTTACTAGATTGCTTGCTTCTAATGATGTGTGAGCCAAAGATTTCCATGGAGGTATCCAAAGAAACCTGGGTTTGGTCACTGTGATTGTTCCTGGGTTCGTGGCTTGCTTCAGATGTGGTGGTTGATGGGTTTTTCTGAGACTTTCTTTGTTTAGATTTGTTGTGTTGTATTTTTGGATTGATTTGGTACTTTGGGTATTTAGGATTTGATGATTTTGCTGGGTTTGAGAAAATGGTGGTTTTGAAATTTTTAATTTTTGGATTTTAATTTCTGGGTTTGTGTTCTTAGATCTAGGTTTGTATTCTTATTGTTCTTGTTCAAAACACACTTAAATCTCAAATTATATGATTTTTTATTTTTAATTCTGTTTTTATTTTTTATTTAATTAAAATTAATAAATTAATTTTTTTAATTTAAATGTTGATGTGGCATTTTTTAATGCCAAAATAAAATTTTTTATTATTATTTTAATAGTTCCATCTGCCACATAGGACGGGGCCGTTAGGGCACTGACGGAAAGGAATAAAACGAGATGCATTTTTCAAGATAAGGACTAAAAACGGTGGAAAAAAAAGATAGGAACCAAAATGAAAATTGCGTGAAAATGCAGAGACGAAAATGGGTTTTTTGCCTAAAAAATATTTAAATAATATGTTGGTCATAGACTCACGAGTACAATGAGAAAAATGGAACATGTGAAACAAGAAAGATTAAAAATATAAAATAAAGTTGGATTTTTGTTTTTATGATTTTTGTTTTAATGTTTTAGAAATCAGATGTGTGGCTGTCGTTAGAGAACTTAATGGGCAGGCGGGCTAATGGGAAAAGAGAAAAATTAAAATTGATGGTCTGTACTTTGTTTGACCATGGTGAAATTTATTAAACATCAGCGGTTGAAAACTATCTCTAAAAAAAAGTTTGTTGTGGTTTGTAAGATATGTTTATTCGGCTTTTTGTTTAGGACTAACCTAATTTTTGTGAGGCATGTTGTGGATTCAACTATGTAGTTGGCACCCCTTTCCCTCTCCCTTGTGTGTGTGTTTGTTTCTCAAAAAAAGAAAAAAAAATTGTGTAGTTGGATGTATCCCTAGCATTATTCATAAGCTAATATTGATGATTTATTGTTGCTAACCTCTAAAGTTGATGTCATAATTTATAAAAATCTTAAAATTAAAATTTGAAAAATCACCAAAATTAGTATTAGTTTATTGCAAATCTCAAATTGCATCTACAGATATAAGATTACGATGCGAATAAATGTGATGAAATTTTATGAGCTTTACGTTAAGCATTGTCCCCCTTTTAGGTTTGTACCCCGACTCCGTCCCTGTGCATTGATACACAGTCCAAGATGTATTGTCGGATGCTAATGATTTGTGTGGTACGCCAAGAGTTATTCGTTGAAAGTACAATAATTTAGTATTGTCGGATACCAAACCAAATGATCATATCAAAACTTAAAAGCAAATCAAATTCAAGAAGTGAGAAAGAAAATATTGTTAGATAAGAGAATTGAAACAAGATATACGGCTTGTTCATATTGAGGAGAGTCAGATTGGTTTTCAAAGTTGGGTCACTAATGCACGTGACCAGGTCACATCAGCTCGAATGCGTGGCAAGCAATGAAAATGTTAGATGTTTGAATAAAAGACAATAAAGAAACCTTGCTAAACGTGGTGAGGCTTTTGATTAACCTTCACTATATAAACTGGTGAAAAGTCTTTTGAAGAAAATCGAACTCTGAGCATATGATAAACATTATAGTTTAAACCAGTACGTGCATGCCAAACTAGTATGGTATTAACATCATCCAAATTCTTAAGCACTAATCTTATGGGAAATTAACTTCAATAAAAGTTGCTATGGTCTATGGATCACATGGATGCTCAGTTGTTCTGCTTGTGCAGTCAAAATGCTTGAAAATTAAAGGCTCTCTAGTCCAGTCTATGAAAATTGATTAAGGCTCCTTCATCCATGTAACCTTGTCTGAGAGGAATAAGAACTTACATGGAAAAAGAAGGAAATAAAAAAGGACGAGATAAATTGAAAGATAAAAGAACAAGTCATTTAATTTCATGCAAAATTAGATAAGAGAATTGAAACAAGATATACGGCTTGTTCATACTGAGGAGAGTCAGATTGGTTTTCAACGTTGGGTCACTAATGCAAGTGACCAGGTCATATCAGCTCGAATGCGTGGCAAGCAATGAAAATGTTAGATGTTTGAATAAAAGACAATAAAGAAACCTTGCTAAACGTGGTGAGGCTTTTGATTAACCTTCACTATATAAACTGGTGAAAAGTCTTTTGAAGAAAATTGAACTCTGAGCATATGGTAAACATTATAGTTTAAACCAGTACGTGCATGCCAAACTAGTACGGTATTAACATCATCCAAATTCCTAACCCTTTTAAGCCCTAATCTTATGGGAAATTAACTTCGATAAAGTTGCTATTGTCTATAGATCACATGGATGCTCAGTTGTTCTGCTTGTGCAGTCAAAATGCTTGAAAATTAAAGGCTTTCTATTCTAGTCTATGAAAATTGATTAAGGCTCCTTCATCCATGTAACCTTGTCTGAGAGGAATAAGTACTTACATGGAAAAAGAAGGAAATAAAAAAGGACGAGATAAACTGAAAGATAAAAGAACAAATCATTTTCATGCAAAATTCAATCAGTTGTCACATCTACAAAGTAGAGAGAGTACATCAATCATATGGGACTCTTGTTTGTTCTTTGCATGGGAACCGAACCAATTTTCACCAACCACAGTACGAGAGTGTTGGATTTGAACCAAATCTACTCATTATTCAAGTCTTTAAGGGCAAATATGTAATTAAAGCCCTCATTATGAAAAGACGTTAACACCCTTCCTTCGAAAACCAATTTTCTATCTCATCAAACCAATTCGCCAAGCTCACCACTCACACGTTAGCATTTACAATAAGAATCTATATTTCTATCTTCTCACTCGTGTAAAATTTTTGGTATATTTTATAATAAGAATCTTTTTTTTTTACACGGAAATTTTTTCAAAAATTCCACATTAAATTATTTATTCTACAATATATTTCAATAAAATATTTATTCGTTATTTATATTTTATTATTTTTTCTAATGGTTCGTGTGCTACATTGATGTATGAGTTAAAAAAAAATATAGGATAACAATTGAATAATATAAATCATATGATAGAAAGATGAGGTATACACTATTACTATAACACTTATACTTTTTATACAATTATGCAAAGATTGATGAAACAAACTTCATCAAACTTGCATATAGGTCAATTTTTGTAAATTTTTTCACTTTTTGTATTTTAGCTTCATTGATGGAATTGCTTTCGCTGGGCACCTAAGCAGTGAAATCAAACTTAGTCTGTATTCACAACCAAAAAAAACCAATTGTACCACTTAGCAAAAACAAAAATTGCTAATATTCAACTTGAGCATTGATTTTTTTTTTTCCCAACTATGTTAGAAATTTCTTCATAGGAATACGATGGATTGAATAATGAATGTGGCCATGTGTGACTTGCAAGACCTGTCAATCCGTCAAGCACGTCACAAAGGAACGTTGAATGTGGCCATGTAGAAAAAAACCAATTGATGACTATCTGAGACACTCTTCATTACGCTTTTCCAAGTAATTGTATTGGCGGGATCATGATAGTGACAAGGGTCACTTGCACGTGGAGTGTGGACCTTGGTTACAAAGTCTAGCAATCGTTTAATTCACTCAATATCTATCTTAGACATAAAAATCAAATAAATATGAATAATGTTAGAGACACTTACAAATTGCTAATGTAATGAGTAATTATTGATAAAAGAAAAAAAATGATATTAATAGTATGTCTAGATGAATACCAATAAGAGTTCCTCCAAAAAAAAGAGATGAATACCAATAAGAAATTGATCACATTAATATTTTGTAGAAATATTGTAAAATAGTTTATAACTGTAACATTACTCAATAAATATATCTCATGCAAAAATTTCGTTTATTTTAATATAAAATTTTATTTCTTTTTTGACCATTTTTCAAAAACATTCACATAATAATATATTTTTTATTTTTTTAAAATTTAAAATTTATTTAATTATTTCTCTCTCATTTCGTACATCCATCAAACAGCATTCCACAACTAAAAATTAAAACCTTATCAACACCAATATTCTTAAACAATAACGTGGGTTTTGGTCTTTTGGGTGTAGATTACGAATTTATTAATCTTAAAAAAAAAAAAATTGTCCTTGCTGATAATAATCAATTGAAGCATTAATTTTTTTTTTCCTACTATATTAAAAATTTCTTCATAGGAATAAGATGGATTGGACTATAGTTGGCAATGGAAATTTAGAAAAAAATGAATGTGGTCATGTAGAAACTGGAGACCCATGGCCGAATGGCCTTTCCTTTTATTTCACACATTTTTCTACTTTTCTTCCTTCCACACTCTTCACATCAAGTCACTATAAATGCAAGCACACAAGCTTTGACTTTGTACAGCCAACTTCTACTAGTACTGCTCCTAAATACAATTTGAGATTTCGGTTTAAGATCTCCAATGCAATAATTAGGACATCCCTTTGACTCAAGTTGAACATTTGTAGTAATAATCCCAAGTTCAACGACAAATTAATAAGAGACTGTTTTGCTGTTCATGAATAATCATGATACCTTTTGGATGCCATAGAATATCAGTTTGAAGAACTGTCCAAAATGATCACTGTATGAGTCACATGCCTTCTTGATTTCTGGGTCATTGCGTTAAGTCATTCGGAGTGCCATGATTGTCATCACCCAACACATTAAATCTGTTACCAAACCCTCTGTTCCGAATGTAATAAATATGCATCCTTTTTTCCACCTCAATAGGGACCTCAATCCTCGTGCCATGATTGTCCCTCCTAAAAGATAAAATTCTTATTAAACCCAATCTGATCGACCGGTCAAATTGGATTGGAATTAAGAATAGTATTAGATTATTAGCACAACAATTTCGCAAAAACACTTATTTTTTTGATGAACAACTTCGCAAAAATAAAAAAAAAAACCTTAGTAAGTTGATATATGTATTATTTAAACAAAGTCACATAACTCGTTCAAAAAGTCATATGATCAAAACTATATGTGGATGGTTTTAATTGCCACAAAGTAGGTTAAAGGAATATAGCTCTAAACTAGTTTGGAACTGAATGTTTTCCATCATTAAAGTAATTGGTGGAGCATTGTTTGGTTATAGATTCTGATGACTAGTTCAAGTATATGATATCCCTCTCTTGGGTTTATTTATACATATTTATGTTTTTTTAAAATAAATTTTGTATAATATCTTTATGGGTTAGGTTTAAATTACACATGATATAACTGGATGTAATGTTATATACAACTCCAAAACTTTTATTGCAAAAGCATTTTGATGAATCAATTGTTGGATTACAAGATCTCCTTATACCTTTTATGGTTGCAAAATATCGAGATTATCAAAGAATTATAACTATCTAATTATAAAGTGTTTAAATTTAAAGTTATGTTTTCTACATTTAAACTTATATACAAAACATGAATATGTGGATTAGATAGTTAACATATGATTAACACAAAATTTGAAATACGGAAAAATAGTAATGGAAACATCAAGTTGCAATCAGCGCATTACCAATGGACATGAAAATGTGACAACTATTAGATTAACTCTTTTACTCACTCATGCACTTGTGTTTGTCTTCTTTTTTTATTTTTCTTTTTTTAGTGAAGTTATTATTATTTAATAATAATAAAAAAGAAAAAAAGAGGATATACTGAATTAGATTCTTTTATTTTTTATTAAGGTAAGCAAAAAATCACTAAGAATCACTACGTTTAACTACAACATTTGGCATTATAAAAGTATCTTCCTGCAACTTTTAAGCAAATAAGGGTTAACCAAACAAGGTCAATCTGAGATCAACTTATTTATAAAAGGTCCACTTAAAGCATAAAACAAGATTATGCAATACCATATACAGTTATATACATTTAAAAACAATAGGCCTGAGAAACTCCACAGCCAAAAGAAGAAGAAGAAGAAGAAGAAGAAAAAGGCCTAGTATTCATAATTTTGAAGCTACATCTGTATAATAAAGGGATGTCAAGGATTTGGTTCCAATTTGTAATCAGATGGCAAAAGCAAAATCAAGTATTTAGAAAATTAAATTTTGTTAATGGCAAAGAAAATGGATGATAAGCTATCTTACCTTTACAATAATGATAGCTATGACTCCAATGGCAATAATTAGGAAGAGTAATGCCATAATACACCTATCAGTTGCAACCTAAAGAAATAAATGAGGTAAGTAAAACAATTAACAACTAATAGTCAATATATGACAAGAACAGGAGGAAGATAATTTCAGAGATTGACCTGCCTACCAAGTTCCTTCACAAGTTGAGAAGCTTTCTTGATCGAGAAATGGATAGTCCAGCTCATTAACACTTAACAGCCTGACTCATTTGTTCAGTCTAAACATAAATATAATTGATTTCTTTAGTTTCCATGCCATTGAAATTTTTTGAAAGATTAAACGAAACAAGAGAGAAACAGTAGGGGAGAGAGAGAGAGAGAGACAGAGAGAGACAGAGTTTTTAATTCAATGTGAAATATTAAACTGCTGTGAAATCCAATTTTTTAAAAGCTGACAAATTACACACCTGATCCTTGAGTGCAGCTGCAGTTTCTGTTCCAACGTTGATGGTGTCTTGAACAGTCTACCACAAACAAGGAGATACTAAATTTATTTTTCTTTTGCGATGATTCCATACTTTTTTGAACAGTAAAACTACTTTTATGTTCAGGTCTTGATACAAAATAGTGCAAGTGATACTCAAGGCAGAGCTAAAAAGACTAGTAAGTTTTAGACATACAAGATACAATTCCACCTATAACCTTCTACAAGGAAATAGAGAAGAATGAAAGGAAATAATGATCACACTTCAAAATAAACATTCCATAATTGTTCAGGTCTTGATGCAAACTAGTGCAAGTGATGTTCAAGGCAGAGCTAAAAAAAACTAGTACGTTTTAGAAATACAAGATACGATTCCACCTGTAACCTTCTATAAGGAAATAGAGAAGAATGAGAGGAAATAATGATCACACTTCAAAATAGCCTACGAAACTTATCCCTTTTCAACTCACCAAAATAAATAAAACTAATTTCCTCACAAAATGATCATGAGAGATAATCCAACCTTTTATGACCTCCAATGGCTTGATCAGTCTTGTCCATCATCCGGTTTCCACTATTTGTTAGCTGTTGATTTGTCATGGCAGCATGCATATAGCAACTGCCTTAGCATTAAATATACTTCATAACTGAGAAACATTTAACATAAAAACTATAAAGTACTTGAAGCAACATATATTGATATGAAATATATCAAACATAGGGCATGATTCCAGATTAAACTTAAAGGTATGAATTGGTTACTTTAGAAGCAGCAATTTACAATTTCTGAACCATAAAAAAGGTAGATGTTAACAAAGATACTTTAGACACAATACTACTGTGACACTGATTTCACGATGTCAATGAGAGTGGTTTTTTCATATTATCATTTCTATCTTAACTTATCATGTGTGTGTTTGTGCACTCGCTAAATTGCATAAAAGAATTCTCAAAAATAAAAATTAAAAAAACTATAAAATCATCAAAATATCATTAAAGCCATCAATTTGGCTAAGTACTTAGGGTTTTAAAGAGTTACTTGCACCAGCAAATAGCAGCCATCCACGATAACTTCATCTGTAACATACATTACATCAAACACAACCACTAAAGTAGCTACCCAAACCAACTTCACTGTGAGGCATATGAAGCGGGCATCTTTTCAGCTGATACAGACTATTTTAACTATTTCTATTAGACAAAATTCCAGGACAAATCCACAACCAAATAGAAATGTCTTTATCAGGTATCCAAGAATTACGACAAAAATGCATGAGCCATAGGTTTGTATGACTATTTAATCCCATAATTAACTCTTATTTTAGCATGAAAGACAGCCAAGAGTAGTAGACACATTAGCGAAAACTAGCACATGGGTGAAAAACGTGTACACTTACACGATGCTAGCAAGACATTAAACACCCAAGGTTATAGGCAAATTTTAATTATATCTAGATCTTAACACTGCATAAGTCCTTAAGCATATTATTTACTGAGTTTTAAAGGATGTTCGGTATTGGAATTGGAAATAGCTTAAATGGGGTGTAGATCCAGAACCTCTGTCCTATATTATAATATATAACATCTATGTATAAGATTTAATGTCTCACTGTGAGTGACAGTGAATCTATAGTTGATACAACAAACATAAGCGAAACGCAATAGCTCACCTTTTAACAAGGCCTATTAAGAGTTAAAACCATATAGCCTCATGAGTCATGACAGGTTAAGAAATATGTCTACCAGTGAGACAGTTGATTTGTCTGCAGGGTAGTTCACATTATGGATGCTGGTTGTGGGGTTGCTAGTTTCTGCATACTATCCGCTGGGATATACAAACACATGTCCTTTGCACCAAAAGATGATATGATGAAAACCCAAAGGAAGTGTTGGTGTGTGCTAAATACGGCATATTCATTGTACAAATTATAACACAATACCATTAAAAAATTGTAATATTTATTCACTTCTCATTCTTTGATTACCAAACAGAAAAAATGTTTTGCAAACATCAATTCACTTTTTCATTACTATTCTTTATCTAACTTCAATTACATGTAAGTGTGCAAATCATAGAGCAAAATCAACATCTAAGGAGCCGAGATAGGTGCCTTTTGTAAATCAACATGAATCATAGTCCCAAATGCCAGTAAGGAAAAAAGAAAACATTATTATATATGTCGGACTGTTGGAGAAAAAGAAAAACAAGAATTACAACAAACCGTTAACAGAGAAATAAGAAATCTCAATATGCATTTGTATAGTGGTAGAAGTTTAACAGAAAAAGAAATGTTAGTAAATGTCCAGGGA